>NW_025890068.1:39437-68787 GCF_002878395.1 Capsicum annuum | reverse complement strand
TATTATGAGTTGTTGATAAATGCATGCTTTACCTTATAACCAAGAATGACTTCCATGATATTGTGTGAAGTATGAATGATTTAGGAAATGTCCATGAGATTAGTTTGATGAAAGTATGATGTGTTTATATGTTATTCCATTCATGTACAATACTATGATAACCATGTGCTTCATGAAATCCTCAAATTAATATATTATGAGTTGTTGATATTGGTCTTGTGTTCAAGAAGGGTCATGTACTATCAGTTTTGTGTTATAGAGTCCTGGGTGTACTTGTACCTGACAATTTAGCTGTGTTCCTAGAGCCAGTGTCATGTTTTCACAATATGCTCAGGAAAGCCACGATCAGTAAAATTCAGTCAGTCACATGACTCAGGAAAACTCAGTATCAGTCCAGTCTTACTCAGTAATCTCAGTAACCTCAGTCAGTTATCAGATTTTAGTAGCATTCCATCAGTCAACGAAACTTAGTGAACTCAGTTTATCTCTGCTAAACAATACCATTAGTATTAGTTCAGTTCATTTAATCATTTTAGTATCTATTCAGTTAGGAGTAGGATTCAACACCGAGTGAACCTAAGAATGGGGACTCACCCTTTATTCAGTTCAGGGTGTGATCCTTAGAAGCAATCCTTGTGTTCCAGAACTACGTAGCCAGCCTTGGTTAAGATGCACCCTACGCGTCTAGGGATTTATACATCTTATTTGGGTTACCTACCAAGAGGGGTTGATGGAAGAGCTCCCTGTCAGAGAGGGTATACTTACAGTTTGTCTTTACCCGTGGCACGATACTGACATCCTTCTAGCTGGCATTACAGGTTGGACCCTACCAATTCAGTTTTGAGGCATTTTGGTTAGATGATACCTCCCACAGTCTCAGTTTTAAGATCTAGTTTCAGAAATAGAACTCAGATATTTTGATAGAATTTAGGACTGTCAGATACAGTTAACTCAGTACAGTATGAAACTCAGCTAGTTCCATCAGTATCAGGACTGTTAGATACAGTCGCTCATGTTATTAGTACTCATAATTAGTAATCATATTATGATGAACTCAGTTAATAGTATATTAATTATATGAAACCCATGTTATCAGTATTCAGTTTCAGAACTGTTAGATACAGTCAATCAAACCAGTTCTTCATAATCAGAATTGTCAGAAATAGTCATTCCTTTATCTGTAATATGACATCAGTCCTTTAGTACTCAATAGACTTAGTCATTCAGTATCCAGTATTTGTACTCAGATATCAGTAAATCCACATTATTAGAATTTATGAGACAACATTATCACAATCTCAATTACAGTTACGTATTCATGTATGTATTCTCAAATTCATGTTATACAGTCAGTTATTATTGTTCATGCATATGAACCCTTGTATTTCGGCTACCTTACTTGCATACCAGTATATTCAATCGTACTGATGTATTTGCACTATGGTGTTTTATACCATAGGTTTAGAAGCAAGAGCTCCCGAGCATCCTTAGTAGATCAGACGTTCAACATCTAGACTAACAGTGAGTCCTCATCATTCGAGGATAACATGATTTTTTTATTACTTTATTATTTCAGTAGTTCAGAGTTATTTGGGGACATGTCCCATCACTTCACAGCTTTCAGATAGTTTAGAGGATTTCAGACTACAATAGATTTTCAGAAAATTTATTTCAGTTTTGGGTATTGTTATACTCCATTACAGATATTATTTTATGTTCAGTATTAGTTCATTTTTGAACCTTATGGACTTACAACTTATATTCTAGATATTTACAGTATATTATTCAGTGCTCAAATACAGATATCCGTCATGGGTTAGCTTGTGGTCCTTTGGGGTCATGAGCACCGTGTAGAGTTTTGGGTACCAGATTCGGGGTGTTATACTGTACTAGGCTTGACTAAACTCACACTGGTTCTGTTGACTGAGCGAATACTACAATTCAGGATACTACAGAATTATTCTATTTCAACTGGAGACTAGATAAACAGCTAAATTTTGGGTATTCAATACCCCCAGGACTCGATAGCAAAGATAATGGAACCATAGGTCAACTTTAAAAGCATCATAAATAGGTTATCATGCATAATTCCGCCACATTGACATTTTGTCAAACACCTAGGATGCATAAATCTTGTACATGAGAATGAATAATTTATGAATTTCATGACTACCATATTTAACATCACGATTCAAGGATTTAACATGAGGGTTACATAAATCAAAACACATTCTAGTTCATTTACATGAAACTCAAAATATTCTTGGCTTGAAACCCACACAACAACACATACATGAACACAATTCCATTCAAAAATGTTAATCATAATCTAAGTTTTTTTAAAAAAAGATTCTTGAACTCCAAGGGTTGAAGGAATCCAAGGAGGAACACCTAAATATACATGAGTAGTTGAATTCATGAGAATTGTTGGTGATTTCTTTGAACTTGATCTTAGACTTTATAAACTAGGGTTTTGCTCTTTAGATAATTTGTGAAAAGATGAGTATATTTTCCCTTTTGGATCATTAATTTCGTGATATAGGTGGGTTAAGATAGATGGAAAATGACTCCTTTGCCCGCACAACCCATAATTTAGTAAAAAAAAAGTTCCCAGTGACGCGACGTGCGATGTCGATGGTGATGATGTGATAGCTAATGCAACGCGTCCTGATAGCATTGGCTTACTATTTTGGTCATCCAAACATGTCTCAAATGATGTTCAAAAATTCTGAAGTCACCCGAGATGGCCTATAGATAACCTTATCATGAATCTATTTAAAAAATGACAATATAAGGCCGCAAGGATCGAAACTAAGACCATTGAAATATCAAGGCCAAAAAATGAGACTAAGGCTTAACACTTAGCTAAAATTTTCTAAGTTTGGGACTTATTTTGGCATGCTACAAAGAACTGAAATAAGCTAGGACTTTATGGGGCCTTACAATATCTCTCCCTTAGAAACATTCATCCTCGAATGAGACTAAGTAAACTGAGAGGCACTGAGGTACTAAGATTACATGCTGAATACGTATGACTGAAACATGACTACATGATTGAGTCTGACACATGGTGACTGGCCGAACTATTTCATGAATGCATAAATGACATGAGAATAATATGAAGCTAAAACTGAGTATGAAAAAGAGAGATTCTATGAAAAATTATTACCTTAAGCTGAGAATACTGAAGAATCTGAGATTATTTACTGAACATGCACGAATGGGAACATGAGATCATATCTGAGTCTGAAACATGATACATGAATTGGATATCATGAACTAAACAAATTTCTTGAACATATGTAAGGAAATGAAAATGGTTATAAGGCTGAGATAGGAACGAGAGAGTCAACTTATGAGTAACCATTACCTCCAACTGAATCTGGTTTTGTCAAGAAAAAATGAGAGATTTAGTACATGTAAAGCTCAGGGGTATTACATCTCCCCCTTGGGATAGTTTGTTCCTCGAATGATACTGACTTGGCGAAAATACTTAGAAAACTAAGATGATGCATGAAATGCTTATGAACTGAACCATGACCGAATATCTAGATTTTGAAATTGATGCCTGATGTATGAACTGAGATGAATTTGTAGTTTACATAGATGGGAATAGATTACCCTTGAAATGGCCACACTCAACTAGGTCATTTCTTCAACGCTATTTCTAAGAGGTTCTAATAACTTTAGAGAGCAGGGAATCTTGAGCATGGTCTGAATAAGACATCTGGATAAGAAATCATAACAAGGCTAATATTTTGTAATATGGAACACAGGCCCATGAAACATCAGTTAGGATAGGGCTACTAGGCCTTAGGCACTGCAACTACTAACTTTCAAGATTAAACATACTCCTCGAATACTCCATCAACTATACCTTCCACCTTAATACTACACTTTACTTTAGACTACTGAAAGTATTCACATGGGCACTGATAACTCTACCTGCTGAAGTTTGAGCTGGACTGAATTCTCCCACTAGGTACAAGCCTACTCAAATCTACAAAATGCACTCATAACATTGTAATACTAGTCTGAATCAGGAATTCAACATACCTTTCCTTTTCACAACTTCTTATCTCATGAATAATTTTGATTTCCCCTTCAATAACTAAATACAACCTCTTACAAGCCATTCACCAATGTGTAATGCATTTATCCACTTACACACTAACATGACATTCAAGCCTATCTTTATAACTATAGCCTCAATTAAAAAAAGCCTGCAATAATCTTTCCTTAACATGAAACATTTACTCTCCCCCATCTAAGCAATTGCTCATCACTACTATCATTTCATAAGGAAAGATTACTGAAAAGTTAAAACATGAGTACCTAAAGTATGAATGAACACTATACAGAACTTGACACTTAAAAGAAGCCTGAGGTATAAAATATCAACATCCTGGATTCATCAAGAGACCTAAACTGAAGATATACCTGACATAATCTAAATTTCACTGATCATTAGGAGTGTAGCATGAGTACTAGAACTGAACATTCTATAAAGCATGAATACATGAGTCATGAGCTGCATGACCTGAGTTTGGAGTTCATAAATTCAAGGGATATAAATTGTACTGTTGGGTTAACTGGAACTCCTCTTACTAGAAACTAAAAGCGTACATAATTTTCTATAAAGTGCACGAATATGAGCTATGATCATAGGGATGATATGTGAGGATTAAGTAGATATCATGATGACTGAGAAACCTTGAACTGAGATAAGAACGGGTTGGGCATCATCCTCTCTTATTGCATTTCTACATATAATGGCATCACTACTAGGATCTGTGATCCTGACTTGGTTACTTATTCTATCATTTCCCCCTTAGCTTAAAGCCATCATTCTAAGTCTGTGAACCACTTAATCAACAACTCTAAACTGAAATGTCACCACTTTACTCTAGAATCTGGGGTATAATAATACACATAATTGGTAAACTCACCCTGAATGACTATGCCTGATAATGTAAAACTTCCTCCTAGTGCTTTCTTCTGATACACAACTCTTAGCCCTCCATAGCCCCAAAAATCATTATGTAACAACTTAATATTGACTAACTTAGATTTTTCAACTCCTCTTTCTATTAGCTCAACCTTTAAAGATTCAAACTTAGATTCTAACATATTACATAGATATCCCCAAATCATTAATAACCATACTACCTTCATCATAACCTACAAATATCACATCTCTAAATTTATATTTCTCCCTAAACCATAAGAACTACTATTACACCTGAACATCTGACATTAATATCTTATAATCCACAACGGAGCTGGTAGGAACATCAATTACTACATCAATAGCCTTATTCAACCTTAAAACTCAAGGATACTACATAAGCACACCCACAACATCATACTTAGATTAAATTCTTGCATATATTATTTTTAAGCCTACTGATTCACCTTTCATACAACTAGCCCCACAGATACATGTCTACTAAATTTAGATAAAACTATCCCAACTTTATTCCTGCTAAACTTTTGGATTCATGCTTCTAACTCTAGGCCATCAACTGTCATAGGATTTTGCGAGGGGCTCTAAAAACACATTTGACCCCTAAGCACTGAGGTACCGGTTCATTCGGAAACTGAAACTGAATGACTCTATTTTTGAAATTAACTAAAGTGATTTTCTGGAATATAGTAGTCGAGTAATCTTTGTATACCTGTTTGGTTGGACTAGGTTTACCTACTAAAGTAGACCTTGAGGAGAGCTCTACTAGAGTATCGAGACTGATACCAAAATTAACTACTATATACTAAGTTACAAAAGAAAGCAAGGCTACAGGGTCTAATAAAGCATAAACACAAAGATTATGAAAGGCCTGTAACTTACCCATAACTGTATCAGGAGAACTTTTCTAATCATATCGGGGCTGAAGTACCTAAAGTCTATTCTGATGTTGACTGGTGGCACTGGAAGTGGCACCCTACTGATATGGGCGACCAGATGGGACTGAAGGATGGTTGGATTGCCCCTGTTAGCGTAAATCATTTCCTCTCAGAGCTATTACTCTATATGCCCACATCCTATGGCCCGGCTGAACATATCCAAAACATACACCACTATCAGCTTTACACACACCTTTATGATTACCATCACATTCATCACAAAATGGATGGGTACGACAACTGTTTCCACTACTCTATGACTTAGATCCTAGTGCTCAATCTCGACTATCATTCTTAAATTTAGTCACTGGTGTGATGGTTGAAGGCAGAGCTGGGGCTGAGAATTTCTGATGGAATTAGGATCGGTTAATACCCCTTGACCTTGGCTTAAAACTACCTATTCTGGCTCTCTTATTCTTTCTCTTTTTCTTCCTATGCTCCCCCTTCCTCACTCTGCTGAGCATGAATCAAAAGAATATATAGGACAGCAGCCTGCAGTTCGCTCTAATCAACAAATAAATAAGCTAAGGTAGTAAAATAAGATATGAATTTGGCATGAGAGAATGCTCATTAATGGAATCTTCCTGAATAGGTGGAGGGGCAGGCTGATTCCTATTTTTTCTTCCGTTGTTCTTTCTAGGAGGCATTTTCTATACATAAAAGGATGGATGAGTTATGAAAATATTTTTAAAAAGAGTTCATGCCCTTTAGCATGACATGAATACTAAAAGAAGGGAACTTTTCCTAAAAACACCTCGTATCCTTTTATCCATAAGTGTGGCGAGCTACACACCTATGCACAAGAATCTACTTGATGCGGCTTTCAGACTTCCTAGGACACTTTAGAACCTGGCTCTGATATGAAGTTTGTAATACCCTGAGAATACACCCTTGGAATCATACGGATCTTATGACCCTGAAGGAGCATAAACTAACCCATGACTGGTACGTTCTGTGAGCACTGAATAATAATCATGAAACATATATGGAAATAAAAAACTAAAATACCATAAGGTTCATAAAACAAAATCAATACTGAGAACATCTACAGAATAACTGCTAACTAAAAGTGTTCAAAACCCTTTAAACATCTGAAATGAAAGAGTTGATGGGATAGGCCCCAACTAACTCCAACTACTGTTTGAAAATAACTAAACTACCAAAAATACTGTGAGAAATGAAATGACTAATAAATATTACTTCCTCAATGGATAAGGACTTACTACTGTAGCTGCGGATGATAGATTTATCTATCTAAGTACAGTCAGGAACCCGAGCATCCGAACCTATGATAGGAGACATCATAACGTAAAGAAAGTATGCATCAGTACTTTGAATGTACTGGTATGCTAGGTAAGGTTAGGCTGATATGCATGGGTTCACGTGCAAGAGAATAATAACTAAATATCATGAAGTAACTAGATGAAAGTATATGCAAGACTGGGACTACTGTAAGTACTGAACATGCAATTCTAAGCATATATCATATGTTTGAAGTAGTCTAAAGTTGAAGTTATGAGTTTTTAATAACAGAATAACTGACATTTGTGAGTCATGATCATGTAGAAATGAACTGAGTTCTGTACTGAATATTGAATATTGGATACTAAATACTGAACACTGAATACTAAAACTTTAACTATAGGAGTTATCATCTAATCGACATACCCCAATTATAGACTAATTTAAGGTCCAACCTGTAAACCCAGTTGGAAGGGTGTTAGCACCATGACACGGGTTACTAACATTAGCTGGGTCAACTCTAATCTGGCAGGAAGACTCATGAAATGTATATAGTTACGTCAACCCTAGTCTGGTAGGAAGATGATGTACCCTACGCTGGCTACGTAGTTTTGTAACTCAGCGACTGCTACTAAGGGTCAAACACTCTACTGCCAGCAACACCTCCATCCCTGGGTTTTCTCATTGCTGAATCCTACTCCTAACTAAATCGACACTAAACTGATTACTAGACAGTACTAGGATTGAGTGAACTCATACTGATTTTGTTGACTGAGTGAATGCTACTATTTGGGATACTATGGAATCATTATATTTCGATTGGAGACTAGATAAATAGATAAATTTTGGGAATTCAATACCCCCCGAACTCTATTGCAAAGATAATGGAACCATATCTCAACTTTAAAAGCATCACACATAGGTTATCATGCACAATTCCTCCACATAGACATTTTCTGAAACACCTAAGATGCATAAATCTTGTACATGAGCAATATATGAATGTCCTAACTACCATAGCCAACATCAAAATTGAAGGATTTAACATGAGGGTTACATAAATCAACACACATTCTAGTTTATTTACATAAAACTCAAAATATTCTTAGCTTGAAACCCACACAACAAAATATACTTGAAACAATTCCATTCAAGAATGTAAACCATAATATATGTTATTTTTAAGAAAAAGATCCTTGAAATCCAAGGGTTGAAGGAACCCAAGTATGAACACCTAAACATACTTGAGTAGTTGAATTCATGAGAATTATTGGTGATTTCTTGGAACTTGATCTTAAACTTGATGAACTAGGGTTTTGCTCTTGAGAGAATTTGTGAAAAGATGATTATATTTGCCATCTTGGATCATTAATTTTGTGATATAGGTGAGTTAAGATGGGTGGAAAATGACTCCTTTGCCCCCACAATTCATAATTTAGTAAGCAAAAAGTGCCCAGTGACGCAACAAGTGATACGCCATATCATGGTATCGATGCAATTATCACCACACCATACTGTATTGATGGTGAAAATGCAATAGCCAATGCGATGAGCCATGATCGTGTTGGATTGCTATTTTGGTCATCCAAACTTGTCTCAAACGATGTCTAAAAATTCTAAAACTAACCCAAGATGACCTATAGATAATCCTAATCATGAATCCATTTAAAGTTCGACAATCTAAGGTGGGAAAGATCAAAAATAAGACCATTGAAATATCAAGGACAAAAAATGTGACTAGGTCTTTACACTTAGCTAAAAAATTGTAAGTCCAGGACCTCTTTTGGAATGCTATAAAGGGCTGAAATGGGCTAGAACTTTACGGGGTCTTACAAGATATATTCTAAGGGTCGAAAATCCTTAAAATAGTTATAACAAGGATAAATAAACAAAAAATATGATAACTAATATAAACCAAGTCAATTCATAGCAAGAGTAATCATGTTCTTAGCCTTAACCTCTGCAAGGGGTGTTTAGCCGCTCATGGACATAACTGTAATTGCAATGATAGAATACGTGTTAAATCCATAAAAAAACCAAATTCATGGCATAAAATCCCTAACTAAAGTGTTATAAAGCCTCCCTCAAAGTTTCAAGGTCGTCCAAAGTATGTCACATAATATTTAAGGGTCCTACTTATAGTAGAACCAAAGCTACCGATTTTGACACACCAATGTGCCACGAGCCTTATCGCGGTGCCTAGGGTTCATGGTATGGCAATATCACGGTTAAATACTGTAATAGCTCATTTATGATGCCCTACAGACCGTGGCATGGCCCTAAAGTGGTTCCTATGGTCCATGGCATGGTAATGACTCCAAATGTCCGTTGTTGCTCAAATCTTGTTCCATGTGTTTGTCAATCCTTACCAAGCCTTGTGATGTTATTTAAACTTAATTTACAGATTGTGTATCATCAATATATCATCATTATCAATTCACTATGAATTATATTGAATCAAAAATCACATATTAGAGCTCAAAACGACATATAATTCAAGATGATGAACTAGAATCTTATTCTAAGAATACTAGTTTTGTCCTTTTGATCTTTAACTTAGTTTTTCCTCTTCGCTTGTTTCAATTAAACCTTAAAAACTATAAACAATTTATTGCACATACTCAATCATACCCTTAGAAATTCATTACTCACACTAGAATTTATCGAGATAAACTAGAACAACACATACCTCAAGCTAGTAACACTAGTTTTCTCATCCAAACTCTAAGTGACCAAATTGATTCCAAACTTATTTCAAACACACCTTAAACATTGTCATAAAATATTTAAGCACTTATATGCTTATTTAAATCATTAACCACTCATTAATCATATAAAAATTCCCCGAAACAAGTCTAAACAAGAATAGATAATGACATTGAGGTGCATAAATTCACCTCAGATCAAACCTTTAGGCCAAGAAGCTTTTAAGGAGTCTCCCAAAAGCATGAGAAACGGAAGCCGCTATTATAGTAGATAGGGATCTTCACAAAATGACCAATGACAAAATACGAGGTAATCTTATTTCTTATGAATAAAATCACATAAACAAGTACAATAAGGAAGAGATTTAGTGTCGTAACCCCAGGAAAAGAAGAGAACATAGACGAAGATAAAAATGAAGGAATGGATCTTATAAATCATAGAGTAAGACAAATTCTAAGAAAAAGATAACAGAGACCTCAAGGTTACAATAAAATTAACTTAACAAAAAATGGTGATATCTTCCATCATTGTGGTAAACCAGGTCATATCAATCAAAACTATCTAGAATTAAGAAGAAAATAATCAAAGAAAATAAGAACTTTGGAGACTGGAGTGATGAAGATGAGACTGAAGATGATACAGAGATAACAAATATGTGTTTCATGGTAATAGGCGAATCCAGTGAGGTAAGACCTATTAACTGTCATAATTGTAATCTCCTTTATTCAAATCTTGATATGATTACTGATAAGGGTGTTCATAGGTCTGTTTGAATTGGTTAGTTGTTAAAACCATAACCAAAACTAATTTAGTTGGTTTTTGAATTTCTAAAACCAAAACAAACCACAAAAAAAAAAATAACCGTTGGTTTAGTTCTTGTCGGTTTGGTTTGGTTTTTTGTTTTTTTCGATTATTGACTAGCCTACTCCAACCATCTCTAGAATAAACTACTTTTTTTAACCCATGGAAAAGAGTATGAAATTGAACAATTTCTCATGAAATATTTGTACAGTGATGGACAAATGACACTATAAACTCTTAAAAATCAGAACAAACACATTAAACAAAAACCAACATTGAGATAAAAAATACTAGCTTTGTATTGCAGGCACTAAGATTATCCAACAACATACAAATATATACTTGTACATTATAAAACAAAGCTTTGTATTCTGTTGTAGTGTACTGCATAAAGAGATAGAGTTGGGCAAATTTGAGTTATCTGTTTACTTTTAGACTAGCTAGGTGAGCTAATCATATAAGGAAAAGATTGAATAAACAAGGAGACATAAAACTACCATTTAAACCAGGGATCCTAGTAACTCATTTGAAAGGTTCTTTATTTATGTGACCGAAGATGAAACAACATATCAGGCCATCTCTCTTGGGTTATTCATAAACCATACATCAATAAAAAATCAGTAACATTTAATTAAACCCCTCTGCATCATTTCCTGGATAAAGTTCCATCCTGTAATGCCCTGAATCTGGTACCCAAAATGCTACACGGTGCTCATGACCAAAAAGGACCACAAGCTAATTCATGACTGTGGAATTGATGGTAAATATCCCCAACTAATTCTGAACTACTAAAATAATCATGAAATAAAATAATCATGCTATCCTCGAATGATGAGGACTCACTGTTAGTCTGGATGTTAAACGTCTGATTTACTAAGGATGCTCGAGATCTTATGCTTCTAAACCTATGGTATAAACACTATAGCACAAATACGTCAGTACGATTGAATATACTGGTATGCAAGTGAGGTAGGCTGAATGCATGGGGTTCATATACATGAACAATACTAACTGACTAAATAACATGAACGTGAGAATACATGCATGAATACGTAACTATAACTGAGATCGCAATAACACTGACTCATAAATTCTGATAACATGGATTTACTGATATCTTAGTGCTAATACTAGGATACTGAATAACTGAGTCTATAGAGTACTAAGGAATTGATATCATATTACTAATAAAGGAATAACTATTTTTGATAGTTCTAATTATGAAGAACTAGTTTGATTGACTGTATCTGACAGTCCTGAAACTGAATACTGATAACATAAATTTTATATAATTAACAAACTATTAATTGGGTGACTATATCTAATAGTCCTGATTCTGATGGAACTAGCTGAGTTCTGTACTAAGCTAAGCAACTTTGTCTGATAGTCTTGAAATCTATAGAACTGAACTGAGTTCTATTACTGAGACTGTGGGAGGTAATAAGCTAACCGACATACTTCAAAACTGAACTTGTGAGGTCCAACCTGTAATCCCAACTAAAATAATGTTAGTACCATGCCATGGATAAAGAAAAGCTGTGAGTAAACCTTCTCTGACAGGGAGCGATTCCATCAACCCCTCCTGTAAGGAAAACTCAAATGAGATGTATAGTCCCTAAACTCGTAGGGGTACATCTCAACCTATGCTGGCTATGTAGTGTTGGAATACAGGGATTACTACTAAGGGCCACACCCTCTACTGGCTGACAGTGTGTGTCCTCATCCCTGGGTTCACTCGGTGCTGAATCCTACTCCCAACTGAATAGACACAGAACTAATTTCCTAGTTCATACTAGGTTGGACTGATCTGTTACTAATTTTATTGATTAACTAGATTGAACTGAGTTCATTGGATTTCTGTTGACTAACAGGCTACTATTGAGACATGATGACAGACTAAGATTACTGAGATTTCTGAGATTACTAAGATTACTAAATGAGACTAGACAGATACTGAGTTTACTAAGTTTTCCTGAGTCACATGACTGACTTAATTCTATTGATCATGGCTTGACTAAGAGTATCATGAAAACATAACACTGGCTCTAGGAACACAACTAAATTGTTGGGTACAAGTACCCCCAGGACTCGATAGCATGAAACTGATAGGACAGGACACTTCTTGAACACATGACCAATATAAAAAATTCATAATACATTAATTTGGGGATTTCATGAAGCACATGGTTATCATAGTCTTGTACATGAATGAAATTACATATAAATATGTTATACTTTCATCAACCTAATCTCATGGACATTCACTCAACCATTCATAATGCACACAATATCATGGAAGTCATTCTTGGTCATAGGGTAAAGTATGCATTTATCACTTGGGTCACAGTTGAGCTCATATTTTCTATTCTTTTAGGCATTTTATCAAACACCTAGGATGCATGACTTAGGGAATAGGCATGGCATCAAATTAATACAATAAAACTCTATATTTCAACTCAATTTCATATGTTTCATACCATATACTAGCATATGTTCATGAAAAAAACATAAATATTCCAACTTGGAAATCATACAACCATAATCACATAAACATAATCAACCCACAACAAAATATTCACAATACAAGATTTAAAACTTGATTCTTGGGATTCTTGGATGAAAGGAATCCATGAATGAACACTGTGCATACCTTAGTTCTTGATTTAGCAAAGATTGACGAAGAGACTCTTGAATTTGATTATTGAATTAGAATCCCCAATTGAAAACCCTAGTTGTTCTTCAGAGAAACTTGAGAGAAACACTATATTTTTGGGTGAAAAATGGTTAAATCATGTGTTATTGGATTTATATAGGGGTAGAAAATTGACCCTTTTAACCCTGAATGTGTCTTTTAATTTTTTTGCAAAAATTTCCCGACCTTAACCCCTGGCATGACGCAGCACTATCACGCCGTGTCACTGGAATTTGACAACTCTGGATATGAGCCTTAGTGTGATGCACCATAATTGCGGAGGCTCACTGGATTTTGATGATTGTCATTTTGGTTGGCTTCACGACGTGTTGATGGCTCAGGTGGTACACTGTCTCACTAAAAAGGCTCTAACTCTCCGCTCAGGTGTGGGATTTGGGTGAATTTTGTATCGATGCAAAGCTTATTAAATTTCTCACATGATAAAAAGTAAAAATATTAAAAATACCACATGTATAAAAGTGGATTCATATTTAAAGCAAGTTTTAACATTTCTGGGATGATTTTAAGCTAGGTAGGAGTATGGGGTATTACACATCCCATGAAACTTTGGTATTTTACTATAGAATAGAATTAGATTTAATCACCAAAAACATTCCATAAAAAATGAAGTGAAGACTACACTACTAAAGAGAGCATAATCCAGATAAAAAAACTAAAAATTACCTCCCAAGCTTTAATAATCTTGTATTTAAAGTTTTCACTTTCCAAGCTTCAATCTTTATTTTTTCTTTTCCTTGTGAGATGAAAAACTCAAAATAATTTTTTTTATCGTTTGCTTTCTATGAAGAACAACAGAAGCTAATGTGGTGCTGCCTTTCAATGAAGAATAAAAGAAGTAGCAGTTGATGTACTACGTATTATGAAAGCTGAAGTAGAAAAAGTGAGGTAAGGACCGTAGGGTTAACTTATTTGTAATAGTAGGTAGAGTCAGGCTTGGGTTTGGGGCTTTGAGCAATTAGGCTAAAGTATTGGTTGGGGTAGACATAGATTAAAATTTAGTTTAAGAATAAATTAATAAAATATTTATATTTTATTTATAAATTATATATAAATAATTATAATATATATATATATATATATATATAAAATCTATTGGTTTTGTTTGGTTATTTTCATGATTTTTTAAAAGTAAAACCATAACCAAACCAAATAGCATCGGTCTTTACAAATTTAAAACCAAACCTAACTAAACCAAACCAAATGTCAGTTTTTTTAAATGGTTTGGTTCGGTTTATGATTCGGTTTATGGATCGGTTTGGTTTTTAACCAAACCCATGAACACCCCTAATTACTGATGAGCTTCAAGAGATCATTGATTAATAAAAATAAAATTGCTTAAGAAAAGAAAAACTAGCACGCCTAGGTAAAACGAAAGCTTGAAGAAGAAAGAAGGAACTAGCAAAGTCAACTTAAAGCAGTCAAATTGAAATTGATATGCTTTAAGAAGAACTTGATAATGTGAAATGTAATTAAACAACATTAGAAAATCACCAAGTCAAATTTCTGTCAAATCAAATTTTGTTAATGCTTAATCAACTTCTTTATTAGACTCTTTTAGTTTTGCTAGAACCTCTTTTTCTTTTTTGGACCGGTCTACTACATCTGTGGAAAAAGGGACATAAATTATACAATTGTAGATGTCGATCTAATGGAGTGTGGATTTGAAGGCCCAAAGGATGAACATCTAACCCTCATGGACCTAATTCCACTTGGATACCAAAATAAATTAAATTTCTTTGTTTTGCAGAAATATACGTAATAGATATGCATCTAGACACATGACCAAAAAAAAAGAAAACTTTTGCTATATAAATAAAGTTGAAGGTGGTTCAGTCAGATTTGGCGATAATGCCAAATGATAAGTCATAGGAGTTAGCTCTATGACACTCAACTCCTCCTGTGAACTCATTAAAGAATGTTTCATAGATAGACTCAAACACAATTTATTGAGTATAAGCAAGATATGTGATGCAAGATTCAGAGTATCCTTTAGATTTGAAAATTTCTCCATCAAGCATGAAAAAATAAATATCACTCTTATTGGTGATCATGTTTATAATATTTATCTTCTAAACATTCCAAATTTTGCTACTCTGACATGTCTTACTATGTAAATATAACACTACAGATTTTTGGTCATTGAAGCTTTCTAAAATTTTATACTCACTACCTAGACTACGACTCCCCTTACGAGTCATTAGAAGACTTTATGTGTCTTAGGAATCCAAATCATATCTTGACCAGTGTGTGTGGCTAAGTATTTGTTTGAAGTACAACAAGTTCTCTATGAGTTGTATGGACTCATTACGAGTCGTGATGTACCAATCATAGTCAAACTAGTGAATATTCTAAGTGTTACTTTCTTTGTGATGACTAGGACCCTACGAGTCGTAGGGACCCCTAACGAGTCATATGATGTAACTCATAGCGTCAACAGTATATGTACCTAATGACACTGCCTTGGCTATAAGTCATGGTGAAAAGTCATAATGTGTTGTTACGAGTCGCAGTGTGACCCATAGTCAGTGGTGATAATTTCTAGTTTTAAGATGAGGGCATTTTAGACCTTGTCAGGGTCAGGGGCATTTCCCAAAACTTTATTGATTTCAATTTTGTTAGAAGGATTTATGGATTCGACTTAGGTGGTGATGTTGGTTGTTTTGAGTTAGTTGACGATTACCCGTCATAGACATATCTTAAATATTTTGAGTTATCTTATGCTAACTTGTTATATGTTCAAAATTCAGCCATTGTTTGGTAGAGTGTGGTGTTTTGGCTTGGTTCAAGGGGTTGTCTCCAGTCCATGATGGACTTGAGATACCTGTTATGGCTATGCCCTGGTTGGTGTCATGATAAAGTTGGTATTAGAGCCTAGGTTTAGTATCAATAGGTATCCACAAAGCCGTGTCAAGTAGAGTCTCTTTTATGGGTGTGTAGCACGCCAAACTTATAAATGAGAGACTATGAGGAATTTAAGAATGTTTCTCTATTTTGTTGTTCTATTTGGAGCTATAGAGTCTAAGATCTTGAAATCTCATCTAATTCTCATATGTTTGATTTTCAAATCATACTTTTCAGAAGATCTGATATTCGTGGAAACTCTTTCGACCTATCTAATAATAGTATCGATAGAGCTCATACTACTTATAGAGTTCAGACCTAGTCTAGTGTTCCAACTACCGATTGTACTACCCCACGTGAAGTTCCACCGGTTCCCCCTAGCCTTCCTCAGGCACCTCAAGCTGATATGTCTAATGCTGAGTTTCACTAGTTAATCCATTTTCTTACCCAGTTGGTGGCATCTTAGACTAAGAATGTTGCTTCTATTGCTCCTCCATCTTCTGAGGGCACTAGAATTGGCCAATTTATAAGGTTGAGTCCTACAACTTTTATTAGTTCTAAGGTTAAGGAAGATCGTTGAAATTTCATTGATGAGATGGAAAAGATTTTTTGTATGATGTATGTTACTGATATGGAGGGTGTGGAGTTTGCTGTTTATCAATTGAAGGATGTGGCATATCAGTAGTATCAGGAATGGAATCAGTCTAGGATTGATGATGCTAAGTCCGCTTTGTGGGATATCTTCTTTAGTGATTTTCATGATCATTTCTTTCCTCAAAAGTTGACAGTGGCAGATTCTAAAGAATTTGTAAATTTGATTCAAAGTAGGATGATATAGTAAAGGAGTATGCCTTAAAGTTTCACCAGCTATCACGACATAATCCAAAATTAGTGTCTAGCATGAGGGCTAGAATGAAGAAGATTACTTCTAGGTTGTCCCGTGATTTGATCTTAGAAAGCAAGGCTGCCTTGTTGAACAAGGATATAGATATCTCTAGACTGATGGTGTATGTGCAACAAGTGGAAAAGGAAAATAATAAGCAAGCAAAAATGAGTGATAGGTAGAATAAGAAGATTTATTATTCAGATTAGGGTGGAGGTCAGCAATAGAATGGTAGAGATGTTGGAAAAAAGTCTAAGAAGAAGTGGGGCAATTCTTGTTCCTACTCTATAGCTTGTGCTCCTTATCCGAAGCCGTCAGGTAATTATCATTTTTAGAATAGTGTTGATCCCATGCCCAGCCTCAGTCTAATAGGGCTCAATCATCTCATCATATTCCACTAATAGATTTTATAGTAAGATGCATCATGGTGTTTTTAAAGAAGGGAGGAACAAGTGCTTTAAATGTGGTCAAATTGGTCATATGCAGAGGGATTGTACTTATAGGATTGCTTCTGAGGAAAATAAGATCCCTATTACTACTTCGTCAGATCCTACCCTAAAGGGTTCTATTTTATGCTTTTGGCTCAGGTGCTAGTTGAATTTATCTGTACGCTCTTGCCACCCATCAGGAATCTAAGGCATACTCAAATATTATTTCTAGTACGTTCATACTTTTCTTTCATGATAATTATTGTCTACTTGATCCCTGGTATACCTCTTTTCTGTGACCCCTTATATGGCTATTCATTTTGGTTATGATCCTGACTGTATTTTGAATCTATTCTCTGCGTCTACCCCGGTGGGTGACTCTATTGTATCTAGAAGGATCTATAGGAGTTGTGTGATGTCGGTCTATGGTAGGGAGACCTTGGTAAATCTAATAGAGTTGGATATGTTAGACTTTGATATGATTTTGGGGATGGATTGGTTGTAGTTGTGCTATGCATCTCTTGATTATTGAACCCAAAGAGTCAATTTCCACTTCCTTAATAAGCCAGTGATTAAGTGGGAAGGTAGTTCCCTGTGCCTACGAAAAGGTTCATTTCTTATCTTAGAGCCCGAAAATTTATTTCCAAGGGGTGCCTCGGCCATCTAGTGTATGCTAAGGATTATAGATTTGAAGGTCCTTCTTTGTAGTCTATCCCAAAAATACATTTTTATACATGTGTAATTTTCATGATTTTGACTTTTCATTGTGTGGGAAATTGAATAAGCTTTCCAACGATACCAAATTTTCTAAAATCCAACACCCGGGCAGAGAGTTAGAGCCATTTTTGTAAAACAGTGTGCCATCTGAGCCATCAACACGTCGCAGAGCTAGGCAAAATGACAATCATCAAAATCTAGTGAGCCTCTGCAATCATGAAGCATCGCGCCAATGCTCAAAATGGTAATGGTCCTTTTTCAGTGTTCCAACGCGATACCACCGCATCGCGGTGAACTTTCAGGTCTCAATCAAAGTGGCAACATGATAATACCTCGTCGCACCACCATGCAATTTCTCAGTTGTCATTTTACAGTGGCATGGCGTGATGATGGCGCGTCCAGGAGTCCAGATCGAAAAATTTGATGAAAAATTATGGTTGCGCCTAGGGTTAAAACAATCCTTTCCCATGATTTTATTGTGCCCAAATGTGGGATTTAGGCCCTAAAAACATTTAAACCCTTCATCATTCACTTTTTCCCCAAAATCAAAAGGTATTTCTCTCTAAAAAAAAAACAAAACTTAGCTCTCAAGAATAACGGTCAATCCCAAGAATTTCTCCAAGAACTCATCAAATTAAGGTATGCTAGATGTTCATCCATGGATCCTTACCTTCCATGGAGCCCAAGAATCCTTTTTAAAAATACAAGCTTTATGATATATGATTTCCATGTTTGAATTAGATTGAATTCATTTTCATGATGTTGTTTGAGTTTTAATCTTTGATTTAGATTAAAAGTTCCAAGAATTTATTCTAGTATGTGTTGAATTACATGATATTCATGATAAACCCTTCAATTTGCAAGTTGATTATTGTAACCATGTTAACCTTAAGTATTTATGATTTAATGAACCAAGTATGCTTCTTATATGTTTGATAAATTGTCTATAAGAATTAAATAATGCCACTATAATATGCTAACATGTATTCCCCATCCATGTACAAGTTAATGCATTACAAGTGTTTGATGAAATATCTCTATGGATGAATTATGACCAAGCGAACATTGTTATGTTATTCAAGATTATGCTTTACTTTACTTTTATTTATATCGAGTCCTGGGGGTATTTAATACACAACAATCTAGTTGTTTACCTAGAGCCAATGTCGGTGACAAAATAGTATCAGTCATGTCACGATCAGTAGAAATCAGTCAGTTACAGAACTTAGGAAAACTCATGTAAACTCTGTATCCGTCTAGTCTAGTTCAGTATCATCAGATCAATGTTTTCTAGTTGGGAGTAGGATTCAGCACCGAACGAGCATAGGGATGGGGTCTCACCTGTTAGCTAGGATTGGGCCCCTAGAAAATATCTCTAAGTTACAGAACTACGTAGCCAGCGTAGGTTAAGAGATGTCACTCGTTAGATAGGATTGACATACTCAGGGATCACCCACTAGTTTAGGACTGATCTCAGGGGTCACCCATTAGTTAGGACTGACTCCATAACAGTTGTTAGTACCCGTGCACGGTACTAAAACCCTTTCAATTAGGGTTACAGATTGGACCCCAACTCAGTTACCTTATCTTATTTGGGGTATGTAAGTTTGATGATTACCTCCCACAGTTTCAGTTTCAGTCTTCAGTTTAAAACTCAGCTCAGTTCTGCAGGTTTAGGACTGTCAGACACAGTCAATCAGTATCCATAAATTAGTTATCAGTAACTTCAGATATCAGTTATACAGTTATCAAAACTCAGTACTTAGCTTCAGTATAGCTAAGTTTTAGTATATATGTAGTCTTATATTTATCTACTCTATATCATTTAGTCAGTTATTATTCATGCATATGAACCCTTACATTCATCCTTACCTCATTTAGCATACCAGTACATTCCCACGTACTGATTGCATACCCTTTTCTTGCACTATGATATTTCATATCATAGGTTCGGATGCACAGGTTCTTGACAGTGCTTAGCTAGATTTATCCATCAGTAGAAGATTTAGCATTGAGTCCTCATCTATCGAGGATATGCTTTTTATTTTAGTATTTCAGTTTAGTAGTAGCTCAGTAATCGGAGTTAGTTAGGGTCTTGTCCTATCAACTCCACTTTTTAGATAGATTCAGTTAGAGGCTTTTCAGACTTGATTTTTAGATAGTATTCTGTTTAACAGAAGTTATATTTTATTAGTATGTCAGATTTTTTGAACCTTATGGCACTTCAGTCTATTTTTCTGTGCTAATTATAATATTATTATTCAGTGCTTACGACAGATATCATTCATGGGTTAGCTTATGGTCCTTCGGGGTCGTAAGCACTGTGTGACGACAAGGGGATAGTCCCAGTTCATTACAAACTTAGTATCAGAGCCTAATGTTCAACATAGTCCTAGGGAGTCTGAAAGCCACATCAAGTATAGTCTTGTGCATTAGTGTGTAGCGTGCCATACTTATGGACATGAGGTTATGAGATATTTTAGGAATAGTTTCTTTTCTTTCAGTATTCATGTAGTGCAAGTGAGCATGAGATCAAGTTAAACATTCAGTCTAATTTGCTTTTTCCTTTCATTTACAAAAGATGCCTCCTAAAAAGACTAATGAAAAAAGAACCAGAAAATAGTTTGCACCTCAGCCCATTCAGATAGATCCCCTGGACGAGCACATCTAGCATGTAAAATTTAGAGATGAATTCACTACTCTAGCCAATTCAGTAGCAACCCAGAATGAACGGCCAACTGCTATTCCGTCTAACCCAGTGGCCAATACTGCTGCAACTAGAATTTGGGTCTTCATCTGAATGAATCCACCTTCCTTTACGGGATTTAAGTCAGAAGAGGATCCACAGGAGCTCCTCGATCAGGTTCAAAAAGTTACAAACATCATGGGATTAACTTCCAATGAGAATTTTAAGTTAGCCGCCTATTAGCTAGAAAATATATCCCATACGTGGTTTAAGTAGTGGAAGGTAGATAGGGGTATAGATGTAGAGCTTGTAGAGTGGAAAGAGTTTTCTATTACCTTCTTAGATAGATTCTTTCCCTTAGAACTGAGAGAAGCCAAAGTGTTAGAGTTCATCAATCTCAGACATGATAGTATGAGCATAAAAGAGTATTCCCTAAAGTTTACTTAGTTAGCTAGGTATGCTTCCCAAGTAGTAGCAGACAATAGGTCTAGAATAAACAAGTTCGTATCTGAGGTGTCAGATAGTGTGGTTAAGGAGTGCAGAACAACGATGTTGATTAAAGAGATGGACATATCTAGGCTTATGGTCCATGCTTAGTAGATTGAGGAGCAGAAGCTTAAAAAGAGGGAGAGAGAGAATAAGAAGGCTAGAACAGGTAGCTTTAATTTCAATTAGCCTAAGTCAGAGGGTAGTAACCATTCCTAATTTCATCCAAAGTCTTCAGTTCTAGCTCCATCTTCAGCTGGTGTGCCATTATCGAGGTTCAAAGATGACAGTCATGATGGGGCGCCAGGCTCCAAAACTTAGGGTAATCTGAGCAGTATTCATACCCATCTACTTTACGAAGAGTGTAGTAGATATCACATAGGTATGTGTAAAGTAGGCAATGGTGTGTGTTTGGATATGGTAAGCCAGGCCACAGGATGCTGGAGTGTAGAGTAATGGCTCATAGGGGAAAAAATTTACGTTAGCAGGGCGCCACTTCTAGTACCACTAGTTATCAATGCTAGAATATATTTTATGCACTCCAGTCTTGCCATAATTAGGGAAGTTCTCCTGATATAGTTATGGGTACTTTATGAGTCTTTCATGTTTATGTTTATTCTCAGTTAGATCCCGAGGCTTTACCGCCCTTTTAACCCCTATATAGTCATCAACTTTGGTGTCAGACCCAAAATATTAGGAAAGCCCTCCTCAATGTCTACCCAAAACTCTAGAAGTAAAGTAGTGATAGTTTGGTTTAGAGTTTATTAAGTGATCCGTAGATTTAGAATAATGGTTTTTACGTCAGGCTTTCAGATTTTAGTAGTAATGTCAGTACTTATGCCTTACATGTCATCTCTATGATCATATTTCATATGCGTGGACATTATCGAAAACCATGTATGCTTACAGTTCCTAGTATAAGGAGTTTCAGTCCACTCAGTATTCAGTTCTAGTACAGTCTCAGTTATCATCTTAGTTACAGTCTCAATAACAGTCTTAGCCCAGTAATCAAATCAGTACCTTAGTTTGCAGACTATTTTAGAATCATGTTATATACTCGGTCTTGCATTCTTAAATAATACCATTCTCACAAATTCATGCTCAGTTATCTTATGTTACTTAGTAAGTCCGTTCCTCATATTCATAATGCTCTACAGCTTCAGACCAGTTTTCAGACTAAGTACAGTTTAGTCTCATATCACGGATTTCTTGCCTCACCGATTTCACCTTTAGGATGGCATAGTTCTTAGGGATTTTCTTATAAAGTAACTAACATGAAATTATTTTATCATATCATGATTGTCAGAAATTTATGAATTTAGCTATTCATAATCACAAATATAAATACCTGTTCAGGTAAGCCTGATAATTCTAGATTTTCCATAGCTATCTGATTCATAGCTTTTCCTTGGAAATATACCTGTTTTTATTAAATAATTCAAAAGTTTTTTTTGTGTACAAGAGAGGGTTTTGCTTCAACTCATGAAGACTTGCCATTATCTGAGCAAGTGCACTCTCTATTTATAACCTAAAAAATGAAAATGCGTATACTATTTCTATACTATTTCTACTTTACACGTATTCTATCTGATTTACAAAGAAGTCTTTACATTCTGAAAAGAAAGACTTAAAGCTAACTAAAAAATAAAAACTAATAACAGTTTTTTTGGCCAAAAAGTTAAAAGGCCTAATAAATGAAAAGAAAAGTCAAAAAGGCTTTTAAGACTTTACAATAATTTACATAAGAAGTTTAGCTTTTTCTTCATATGTCATTTTCCTATCTTTAATGCTTTGTCTTCTTCTATTATTGCTCCGTTCTTGTCGTATCTGCTGCTTTTTCATCTTCTTGCTATTGTAGCGTCATATCTGGAATAAAGTTGTGTCTGCCACTTATATGCTGGATACATGGTCATCGTATCTTTGGCCAACCTGTTTATAGAATTGATCCATAGTTTCTTCTGAAATAACTCCTTTTGTAATAGATCTTATGACGGGTAACTCTTCTGGTTTTAGGATCGTCATGACCCATTTTCTTATCTCTTCTCTGTCATTTTCTCTAATATTTTTACAAGTAGAGTAAACTAACAATTGATTTCTGTTGTAGTAAATCCAAACTAGGTTTTGATTTATATAATTATTTGCTAACTCAGTCAATATACTGCTAAGTCCAATAACTCTCTTGTTTCGGTAGAAGTCCGGTATCTGATTTTTGGTTATCTCTTCTTGTTCGCATATATCTTCAAGGATAATATAATCTCATGTCATTACTATCTTGACACTAGTAATTGTCTATTTTATTTCATCAAACGATATTTCTGCTGGTGCTGAGTAGAAACAGATATAGAATAACTATACCTTCGTAATCCTCTTATAATCCATAAATCCTTTGTAAATATCTGGAATTTCTATTAACTCTTCTCCAGTAGTTGTGTAAACTGTAGATAATAATCCATAATAGTAACATGAAGTAATTAAGTTTGTACTAGTGCCAGGCAAAGCAATAAGTTTGTTATAGTTCTGACATTTTTGTGTAATATATCCTTGGTGTTGTTTTGCTAAATCTTTACTTTGGATAGGTTTTGTATTTAAATTTTTTTGTAAAGTATAAATATTATCAATATATGTACGAGTGATATGGTTATAAGTCTGCTTTTGTTGACTGAGTGATTCAAAATATGTGTGCATCTGGGGAGGTATAGATGACTCTGATTTTTGTATATTTGGTGTATATTGTTTTGAGAATATCTGGTTGAGGTTATAATTCTTTTTCTTTGGTGGTTCAGGTTTATTTTCAGTGACTATATTCTTTCCTTTGGATACATCTTCTACAAATGCAGTTGTAACTGTAATTTCATTAGTAATTTGAGTTTTTAGGTGTTTCTCAACGTCACCTTCTAGGTCTAGTTTTTTAATGCGCTCTTCCTACACAGTATCTTTGCTAATAGTTTTTTCTTGTTTTTTTATAGTGCTCAACCTGTACTTTTATATCTGTAACTTCAATAATTAATGTGATAATTCGTTCTTGTAATAACTTCATTTGTTCAAACACTTGTAATATTAAGTTTGTTTGGGTATCTTTGACATCAGCTTCTTCCATTGGTAAATCAGTTTGAGTAGCTTTGTCTTGATATGTAATCTGCAATAACATTCTTGTAAGTCTTTATTACTTCAATCGTAAATGTAAAATTTAATATATTCAATACTAATCTCTGAATTTCCTTCGTTGTAACTGAGTTTTGTATTTTTCTTGTTAACCACCATCGATCCTGGGTATTATCTGTTCTCACAATAAATTTTTTATATACAATATATGGTTCAAATGCTAATAAACATTTATGTAATGAACATAATTCTTTTCAATTTATTTCCCATTTTATTTCTGTTTCATTAAATGTATCTGAGTAGTATCTACAATGATGTTCTAATTTTACTTCTTCATATCTATATTTAAGTACTCCTCCATAACTATATTAACTTGCGTCTGCTTCTACTATATATGTAAATTTTTTATTTTCATGTGGGAATTGTAATTTTGGTAATTCTTTACAAAGTATTTTTATTTTCTGAACTTATTTTTGATCTTCTTCGTTGTAATTATATTCTATATCCTTTTTTAAATTTTTTTGTAAAGGCTTTAAGTTTTCTGCTAATTTTGGTATATATTCTCTTACTTGGTTTACTAATCCTAAAAATGATTGTAATTTCTTTTTTTGTATCTAATTCTTCTTTTGAATTTATTATTTTTTGTACTATATGTTGTTGCATTTTTACTTTACTTTTATCTATTTGTATTCCTAAAAACTCTATCTAATTTTTCATAATTTCGGCTTTCTTTTCACTTAAACTTATTCCCGATTTTTCTATTATATCTGTAAATTGTTCTAATAATTTTAAATGTTCCTCTTTAGTTTTTGTATATACTATTATATCATCTATGTATACTATACAATTAGGTAATTGTTTAAAGTAACTATCCATAAAGTGTTGGTACCTACCTGGTGCATTTTTATATCCAAATGGTAATATGTTCCATTCATAAAATCCTTGTGGTACCGTAAATGCGGTTAACTCCTTAGAATCTTCATCTAACTTTAAGTGGTAAAATCCTGATTTACAGTCAAATTTACTAGAGTAGTTATATCCTTTTATTTATCTTATTTGGTATTGGATAATTGTATGTCATAGTTTTTGCATTTAAATTTCTATAGTCAATAACCATTATACTTTTTCCTCTTTTTTGTTCACGATGTTTATTTACTATAAATGCTGGACTATTGTGTTTACTATTACTTTTTTGTATATATTATTTTTCTAATAATTCATCTATATGCATTTTAAATTCTTTTAGATAGTCAAAATTATATGTTAATGGTTTTTGAGTTATTATGCTATTTTTATCTATTAATTCAATATTTATAGTATTTTTATGTTTTTCCCATCCTTTTAATGGATCTTCACCGTATAGTTATCTTAATTTTTTCTTTATTATTTCTACCTTATCTATTGAAAATATAGTTATTTCTTTTTTATTTATCGAAAATACAACTAGTTCTACTATGTCTTCTGTATTTTTTTATATTTTCTATCTTTGTGTAATTTTTTCACTTCCTTTTATCCAATCAGTTTTCTTTCTTATTTTATTAGTAACTCTTTTTGCTCTTACTCTTTGTTTACATGGTATTGTAAACCACCAATCTATTTTAGTTATTATATGTGGGTATAATTTGTCTAAAAATGGCATTTCTAAAAGTATATCTTTTGATGTTAGTTCATAATTCTAGATTTCTTCTATTGTTATTATTTTATCCCATATCTGTATTTTGTCACTTTTAGCTTTATATGTAATTAAAATCCCTTCATTATTAAATCCTTTGACTACTATTGGTACTTTTAGCTTATTCCATTTACCTTCTGGTAAACAGTTGTATCTACATAAGTTTGCTTCTGCTCCTGTATCTATCATAGGTGTATAATACCTATTATAATATCCTTCTACTATTATTTTTACAAGTACATATATTTTCATGTCATGTCAAAGTTCTTTTTATGAATAATTTCTCTTTATTATATGTTACAGCTAATTGTGTATGTTCTATATTGTATGATTTTATTTGTTCTAACCATTTTATTCCTAATATTATATCTGCTTTTTGCATTTCTTTTTTTAATTTTAAATTCTATTTCTATTTTTCTAACTCCTATTATTATTTCTTTTTCTGCCATATCCTTAATGTTTATTAAACTCCTTGGTAGATCTGGGCATATATTACTATTAGATTTTCTTTCCTCACTTTTTACTAGATATTTTCTATATAATTTTTTTCTTGTCTTGTTTTTAAGAGTATTAAATATTCTTTTTCATTTATTGTTCTTGTTATGTAATATTGGTTTAAATTAATTATTGAAGTTGTTTCATAACTTGTTCTTTTTTATGAGCTTGATGATTTTGGTTTTTCATGAGCTATTCTTTTTGATGTACTTATTCTATCATTTATTATTTCTAAATCTTCTTCTATGTCTATATTTTTGTAACTATAATCATTATTATCAATTGTTTTTATGAATTGTTCAAAAGGACTATCTATTTCTATTTTATTAATTTTATTTTTTCCTGTTATTTTATGTTTTGTTGTTAATACATATAAATTTTTCATCTTGCTATAAATATTTTACTTCCTGGGGTTAGTTTTATTCCTGATATTTTCCAACATAACACTAATGGTTTATCTATATTTTTATCTGTTATTGCTACTAAATAATTGCACTTATTATAAATTTAAATTTTTGGTATATTAAATTTCCTTTTATGGCAGTTATTATACTTTTTTCTATAATTTTTATAATTCTACAGTCTTCTAAATATAATTCTATTGGTGTATCTATTCCTTCTCTAAAACATGCTTTTATTAATATCTCTGTTCCTCCAAGGTGTACATATTTTATTGGGTCTTTACTTTTTATATCGTTTATTTCTTTATTAATCATTCTCTTTGTTACTAGTGGTATACCAGCCCTTCCTTTTACATATCTATAGTCTATTACATGTTCTTTTTGGCTTACTACGTAGTATTCTTCTTTTTTCCTACTAAATATATATTTTATTATTGGTATTTTAAATATTTTCTCTATACTTAAGTCTAACTCTTTTTCTTTTATTTCGTCAAATATATTATTATCAAATATTATTTTTTGATCTTTTCCTTCTTCATTTAAATATTCTTCCTTTGTTATTATTTTTATATCTTCTTCAGTCATTTGATTCATCTAATTCACTATCTATTTCATTATCTATTTCATTTTCCGAAATTTCATAAATACTATCTTCACTTTCTAATTCATAATCTATATAATCTATCTACATATATTCTGTATTTTCTAATTTTATTTCTAACATTTGTTTCTTTTTTGGGTTTTTTGGTAATTTACAATCTTTAACTAAATGTCCTAGTTTTTCACAATTATAACAAGTACATTCTTTTATAGATTTCTTTTTCCTATATGGTCTTTTATGTTTATAATTTTTTACATAATATCTTTTTCTTGGTTTCTTATACTTATATTTTAATTTTTTGTATTTCTTATATTTTTTATGTTTGTTTCTTTTCTTATAATATCTTTATTCACATCCAAATTGAGGTGCTATTTTATCTTTACAACATGCTAAATTTCTTATTAATGTTTTTTCATTTTTATTTCTTCTCTATATTTTTCACATAGATTTCTATACCATTATTGTAAAAATTTTATTCTTGCGCCTAGGGTATCTACTATTTTTGCTTTATCCCAACTCTTTATTATTTTTGAACTAAATGGTTTGGGTAATTTACTAAAATATAATCTTCTTATTTCTTTACTTTCTTCTGTATTATATGTTCTTTTATAATAATATTCTTTAAATGTGCACGTCTAACTCATCTATATAGCACATATTAACATTGCTAGTTTTAACATTAAATTTCTATTTATATCTTTTTCTTTATTTTGCTCTTCTTCTTCTATTGTTACACTGCTAAATTCATATCTCTAATAGCTATTTCATATTTTTTCAATATTTCTGTTGGTAGTATTTTAATAGTTGTTGATGTTCCTTCTGTTTTATTATCAGATCTTAATACTTTTTTACTTGCTTCGGTTAGGTTTAAAAACCATAATTTTACTATTCCTATTAATGTCTTTTCTATATATTCTGGTGTGTTTGTTGTATCTATTTTATTATCTAATAATTGTTTTACCCTTAATTGTATTTTTTTATTTGTGTCTATTACACAGTCTAAATCTAAAAAGTTGTAATTAATTATTTGTTTTGGTGACCATTTATTATATTCATCCTTTAAATTATATCTTTTAAACTTACTTTTGTAATTATATGTTGGTTTTCTTATTTCTAATGTACTAGGTATTATATTTTTATCTTGAGTATTTACTTCTCTATTTATTAGTTCTAGATTTTCTTTATTAATTACTTCTTGTTCTTCATTAATTTCTAGTTTTCCTATGTTTTCTAGAATTTTTGTATATGTTTTACTATCTTCCGAATCATAATTATCTGTTTCTTCAGTATCTATTGTATTTATTTCTAATTCACTGGTTTTTAATTCTTTATTTTTGTCTTCTAATTTTTCTTTAAATTGATTTATCTCAATTAATAATTTTTATCCTTTATCTTTTTCTTCTTGTTCTTTCTTTTTTCATACAAATCTTTTAGCATTTGTAGTTCTTTTTCTAATTCAACAATCCTACTATT
Source organism: Capsicum annuum (assembly GCF_002878395.1). Taxonomy (NCBI): domain Eukaryota; kingdom Viridiplantae; phylum Streptophyta; class Magnoliopsida; order Solanales; family Solanaceae; genus Capsicum; species Capsicum annuum. The sequence continues at coordinate 39,636 of NW_025890068.1, read as the reverse complement.
TTTAGTTTCTTCTATTTTTCGTATTTCTTTTGTGGTTTGTTGTTTTATTTTATCTATTTCTTTTTTTCTGTCTGTTTCTTCGTTTTCTCTTTCTATTCTTACCGTGACTACCAACTTATCTTCTGATTTCAATTCTTTTTTTTTCTAACATTAAATATAAATGTTCACCTATTTTCTTATATCTTCTTCCTAAATTAGA
>NW_025890068.1:15671-36437 GCF_002878395.1 Capsicum annuum | reverse complement strand
TTTAGAATCAACAATAGATAGTCTAGAATATATATATATATATATATTCTAGACTATCTATTGTTGATTCTAAATTTGATATTTCTTTTTTTTGTGCATTTATTGAATTTTTACTAGCTCCGACAACTATGTTTTACTGTAGTCTTTCTATCCTTATTTTTAATTCTTTACGTTTTTTAGATATTATTTGTTTTAATTCTTTATATTTTTCTAATTTTTATTCGTTACTCATCTAAGCAATATTTATAATATTTTGGTGGATATCTAAATCTAATTTTTATCATAATTAATAAATTAATCAAATAAATTCAAATATACACTACTTCCGTAACTTTAAACAACATAGCTCTGATACCAATTGTAGAGGAGTGCGGATAACTTAAGTAACTTAAATAGATCTGTTACCCTAAGTGTTGATGATTTCATGAACCAAGTATGCTTCTTACGTAATTGATATATTGTCTATGAGAATGAAATAATGCCATTATAGCATGATAACATGTATTCCCCATCCATGTACAAGTTTATGTATTACAAGTGTTTGATGAAATGTCTCTATGAATGAATTATGACCAAGTGAACATTGTTATGTTATTCAAGATTATGCTTTGCTTTACTTTTCATGCTATTGAGTCTTGGTGGTATTTAATACCCAACAATTTAGCTGTTAACCTAGAGCCAGTGTCGGTGACAGGATAGTATTAGAATTGTCACGATTAGTAGAACTCAGTCAGTTACAGAACTTAGGAAAACTCATGTAAACTCTGTATCAGTCCAGTCCAGTTCAGTATGGTCAGATCAACGTCTTTAAGTTGTTAGTAGGATTCAGCACCGAGCGAGCCTAGGGATGGGGTCTCACCTGTTAGCTAGGACTAGGTCCCTAGAAGATATCCCTAAGTTCCAAAACTATGTAGCCAGCGTAGGTTAAGAGATGTCACCCGTTAGATAGGACTGGCAATCTCAAGGATCACCCGCTAGTTTAGGACTGATCTTAGGGGTTACCCATTTGTTAGGAATGACTTTACAACAGTTGTTAGTACCCGTGGCATGGTGCTAACACCTTTCTAATTGGGGTTACAGATTGGACCCCAACTTAGTTACCTTATCTTATTTTGGGCATATCGGTTAGATGATTACCTCTCACAGTTTTGGTTTCAATTTTTATTCTAGAACTTAGTTCAATTCTACATGTTCAGGACTGTTCAACACAGTCAATCAGTATCAGTAAATCAGTTATTAGTAACATCAGATATCAGTTATATAGTTATAAAAACTCAGTACTTAGCTTAAGAAAGGCTTAGTTAAAGCATATACATACTCTTATATTCAGTTACTCTATATCATTTGTCACTTATTGTTCATACATATGAACCCTTGCATTCAGCGTACCTTATTTAGCATACCATTACATTCCCACGTACTGATCGCATACCTGTTCTTGCACTATCATGTTTCATATCATAGGTTCAGACGCTTAGGTTCTTGACTGCACTTAGCCAGATTCAGCCAGCAGTAGTAGATTTAGTAGTGAGTTCTCATCTATCGAGGATATGCTTTTTATTTTAGTATTTCAGCTTAGGTGTAGCTTAGTAGTTGGAGTTAGTTGGGGTCTTGTTCTATCAACTCCACTTTTCAGACAGTTTCAGTTAGAGGCTTTTCAGACTAGATTTTGCAGACAATATTCAATTTTACAGAAGTTATATTTTATTAGTAGTTCAGATGATTTGAACCTTATGACACTTAAGCCTATTTTTTTGCATTAATTACAGTATTATTATTTAGTTCTCACAAAAGATATCATTCATAGGGTAGCTTGTGGTCCTTTGGGGTTGTAAGCACCGTATGACGACTAGGGGGTAGGCCCGGGTCATTACAGTCTGTTATATCCCTGTGATGGAATTTTGTGCAACTTGAGTGGGTGTATTATAGATATTTCCTTAGTTATCCTAATAACGTCCCACAACTTATAACCTACTTGGAAGGTTATTTACCCTATTATTCAATTCATTAACTCTTAGAAACTCATCATAAACACTCTATAATTCTCCTAAGAGCTATTGGGCAAGGCGAACTAGGGTTTCAACTAGAGAATCAATTTGGGGCTTGTCTTGGTGATTTCTTTCCATCATTATCTTGTTTAAGGCATATTTTTCTTCCCTTATTATTAATTTCGCTTAAGGCATGGTTTATATGAATGTTTTCATGGTATTGCTATTACATGGTTTTGGCTTTCAAATTTAATTTAGGGGTTTTGATGCTAAATGGTTGATTATGGTTTTCCACGATTTTAACTATGATTTGATATGTATTAATGTTGGTTTTGGATAGTTGGATTGAATTTGAATGGTTTATTGGTAATTGGAATTGGTTTTGGGTCTATTATGCCCCTAATGTGTATGACAAAATGCTTATAAAGATATGTTCATCGCCTTGACTTCTTTTAATGGAACTCTTGCATATTTTAAAAATAATAATGGAATTATGCGTGGTTTAAATAAATTGGAAAGGCTAAAGGCTAATTGGTTATGCTTGTGGGGAACATTGAAGTTTCCCATGTAGTTTAATATGGTAAATGGAAGGGCACCTGAAAGTCCCCTTAAACCTATAAATGGTTGGCAATGGATGATACTTGCAAATAAGGGTTGGTATGCGATACCAATATTAGTAGCCTTGGTTAATAAATGGATAATGATTTTGTTATTTGGAAATTGGCTTTAATTGGGCAATAATGGTGGGAGGTGTATATAAGCCATGGAAAGTGAAGGTCCCAGAGGGGCCAAAATTGGAAACTCATCTTTGCTGATATGAGGTTGGTCTTGGTGATCGTGTGCATGGTGTCACACTTTATTTTGGGGTATATACTAGTCATCCTATAGGATACTTCCCTGTCTGTATGGCTACACGCATTGGGGAGATTTCAGCAGTGGGAGCTGAACCTATATAACCCATGGGTAGTTTAGAACAACAAAGTTACATAGCCCAGGTAAAGGTTTTAAAGGCATGCTAAACTCGATCCCTTTTTCCAGTATGGTTATATATATATATATATATATATATATATATATGTTTAGCTGTGTGCATATGGATGATTTTACTTGGTTTATAAATGGAATTATTTTATTCTTTCCCTGAGATCATGCTAACGGTCACTCGCTAACCCTATCTATTGGTGGCTGTATACCCATACTATGCAGGAACTAACCGTTATACTCCTCCTACATAATGATTGACTCGGGATCAGTATTTGGACTAAAGTGGTGAGCTTCCATCATTTTGTAAGGCATCATTTTATGTTTTGGATGCTTCTAGATATTTTAGTTTTATTTTGGATATTGGTTTAGGCTTAGGTTGGGGGCATGTCCCAACTAAATTTCATTACTCTTTTGGTTTATGACTTTGTGGTACTTTTATGGGTTGAAATGGGAAGGATCGTGTCAACCTTGTTCTATCCTATTTTATTTTGAATTATATTATACTTTGGAACGTATTTTGTTATGGCCTAGTTTATGGCCTTGTTTGGTGTGCTTTGGTATTGTTGGATTATGTTTATGGGATGGTTGGAATCAGTTAGGTTAGTCATGGTTTTGATTTATTCCCAGGGCCTTTGTGTGAGCTGTTACACTATTATGTTTCATACTCAGAATTTGGCAAACCAGGACAGGCGACTAGAGGTTGGGTTGGGTAATGGGGGTGGCCTTTGATTTTGGTTGCACTTGGGATGCCCATTACAATAAGGCCCTAGGGTGGGTCGTGTCAATATATGTGGTCTATGGGTTTCTTGAGGTGTTCCTTGTGATCGTTCCAGTGTTTCTCCCGATAGGGAAATTAATTTTTGGATTGATCTTTTTGCAAACACTCATCCTATTTTCATCCCTCCCAATAGAATGGCTCCAGCTGAGTTGAAAGAACTCAAGGAGAAGTTGAAAGATCTTCTAGGTAAGGGTTTTATTTGCCCTAGTATTTCTTCTTGGGTTGCTCTAATTCTATTTATGCGTAAGAAAGATTGGTCCCTTTGGATGTGTATAGATTACCACTAGTTGAATAAGGTGACTGTGAAGAGTAAGTATCTACTTTCTATGATCGATGATCTCATTGATTAACTTTAAGGTTCTAAGTATTTTTCCAAGATTGATCTTCAGTCGGGTTACCATCAGTTAAAGATTAGGGAAGTGGATATTCGAAAGACTCTCTTCCAAACCCAAAATGGTCATTTTGAGTTTTTGGTGATGTCTTTTAGTTTGACTCTTTTCCTGATAGCATTTATGGATTTTATGAACTCGGTATTCCGTCAGTTCTTAGATTTATTCGTAATTGTGTTTATTGATGATATTTTGATGTATTCCAAGAGCGAGGAGGATCATGTTGATAACCTCCTCCGTTTGTTTCAAACCTTGAAAGATCAGCGACTGTGCACAAAATTCTCAAAGTGTGAGTTTTAGTGACATATTGTGACCTATCTTGGTTATGTTGTTTCTAGTAAAGGGATCATTGTGGATCCACAGAAATTTGCAGTGGCTAAGAAGTGGACTTTGCCTATAACTCCAATCGACAATCAAATCTTCTTGGGTGTAGCTGATTATTATTGGAGGTTTATGGAAAGATTCTTTTCTATCACTGCCTCATTGACTACTTTGACTCAGAAGAAGTGAAGTTTTTATGGTTGGATATTTTTTAGGGTAGCTTCGAGAAGCTGAAAGATAATTTAACTTCGGCTCTAGGTTTGACTCTACTTGAGGGTACTAATGGTTTTGTTATTTATTGTGATGCATCCCCGATGAGGCTGGGTTGTGTGTTGATGAAACATTGTAAGGTGGTTGCATATGCTTCTAGGCAGGTAAAGGTATATGAGAAGAACTATCCAACTCATGATTAAGAGTTGTTGGCTGTGATCTTTGCTTTGAAGATTTGGCCTCACTATTTGTATAGAGTCTATGTTGATATTTTTTCAAACCATAAGAGTTTGCAGTATGTGTTCACCCAGAAGGGTTTGAACCTCATGCAAAGGAGATGGATTGAGTTGCTCAAAGACTATGACATGAGTTTCTATTATCATCTAGGTAAAGCTACTGTGGTTTTTGATACTCTTAGCAGGTTTTCCAAGGGAATCTTATCTCATGTAGATGAGGAGAAAAGAGGATTGTTGAAGGATATTCACTATTTTCTAATCTTAGAGTTCATCTCTTGGACTCTAACGATGGTAGTGTGATTACATAAGAGGTAGAGAATTCATCTCTTGGTTCTAGGTGAAAAAATAGGTCTTAGAACCTATCTTGATACAGATCAAGGATGATGTAGGTCACTAGAAGATGATGTCTTTGGAGATTAGTAGTGATAGTGTCTTGAGGTACCATGACAGCTTATGTGTTCAAAATGTTAATGGGCTGCGAAAGAGGATTTTGGCTAAAGCTCATCTAAGCTCATGAGTTGAGCTACACTGTTCATCCTGGTTCTATGAAAATGTATCATGACTTAAAAGAAATTTATTGGTGGAATAACTTAAAGTGGGATGTGGCCAATTTGGTGGCTAAGTGTTTGGTTTGTCAGCAAGAAGGTGGACCACTTGAGTCCTGGTGGGTTATCTCAAGAGATTGAATTGCCCTTGTGGAAATAGGAAGTGATTAATATGGATTTCATTACTACTCTTCCGTGGTCCCATCACCAGTTTGATTCCTTTTGGGTCATCATGGATAGGATGACTAAGTCCGCTCACTTCTTGTAAGTGAGGACTAATATTCGGCGAAGGATTATGCAAAGCTCTTCATTGAGGAGATCGTGAAGTTGCATAGTGCTCCAGTTTTCATCTTATGTAATTGAGATACTTAGTTCTCATCTCACTTTTGGCATTTCTTTCAATGAACTTAGGGGACTAAAGTGAACCTTAGCACCATTTTCTACCCTTAGATGGATGGACATATGGAGAGGATGATACACACTTTGAAAGCTATACTAAGGTCTTGTGTGATCAATTTTAGTAGTAGTTCGGCTGACCATTTCCCTCTCATGGAGTTTGTATAAAATAATAACTATCAGTTGAGTATTAGGATATCTCTGTTTGAGGCCTTATTTTGTAGGAGTTGTAGGTCTCCTATTAGGTATTCGAGGGTGATGACAATAAGTTTTATGGTCCCGACTTGGTTCACCAAACTACGGAGAAGGTAAAGGTTATTTAGGATAGGTTTAAGATTTCGTAAAGTCTCCAAAGGTCCTATGCAGTGGAGGGACTTGGAGTTTAATGTAGAAGATTTGGTGTTCTTGAAAGCATCTCCCATAAAGGGAGTAATGTAGTTTGGACAAAGGGTAAATATCATTCCACGGTATATTGGTCCCTTTCAGATTTTATGGAAAGTAGGCAAGGTGGATTATGAGTTGGAATTGCCTTCGATTTTGGGTTCTATTCATCCGGTCTTCTATGTGGCAATTTTGAAATGTGCATAGGCCATCCTTCCTTGGTCGTTCCCTTAGAAAATTCTGATGTCTCAATTCCTAGTTCTATGATGAAATCCTAATTGAGATTTTGGGACTGTGTGATAAATGTTTTAATAGGGCTTAAAAGAGGGTCGTGTAGCTAAGTTGTGAAAGTGGAGGTCCAGAAGGACCAACTCTGGAAACCACGATTGCCAATGCGAGGGTCTAAATGACTGGGTTGCTACCTTATTATATGATTGGGAGGTTTGCGTCCCCCATATTATATTAGATGATTGGGTGCTTAAGTCACCTTAGTATGTTAGGAGATTTGTGGCCCCATAATGCATATGTACATCCTCAAATTCGTACGGTTACACACACTAGGGCCCTTTTAAATGGGGAAGAGCTAGACCCATATATCCCGTAGGTTACTTTTTATGACAGTTAAGCTACATAAATCTAGGATAAAGTTTTAATGTACATGCTAAGCCTTGTTCCCTTTCTCGTTATATTAGTTATATATGTATATGATGATGCTTACATAGTTTTGAAATGGATTTGACTTGGCTTTAATTTATTCCCAATTCTTGAGTTACATGCTAGTGCTCATCCCACTAACCATCTTCGGATGCTGAATCCCCATGCTATGCAGGCATCGAAGATACTTCTACTTTTCCTATGCAGTGTTAGGTGGATCAACTCAGTTCATTAATTATTGGTAGTGAATTAATGAGCTTCCATTCTCCAGAAGACTTAGACATCTCATTAGTTTACATTCATAGATTAGAATTGAGAGTTAACATAATCACTAATATTGTCATTGTCATTGTCATTGTCAGGGCCAGGGGCATATCCCAAGACTTTATTGGTTGTTTTGGGTTGGTTGATGATTATCTATCATATACATATCTTAAATTCTTCTAGCTTAACTTATGCTAACTTGTTATATGTTTAAAATTTAACCACTGTTAGGTAGTGTGTCGATTTTTGGCTAGGAATAGGGGGTGGTCTCTAGTTCATGGTGGACTTAATATACCCGTCATGGCTAGGCCTTGGTTTAGGTCATGACAAATTTGTATCAGAGACTACATTTGGTGTCATTGGTTATCCACAAAGTCGTGTCAAGTAGAGTTGCTTTTCTAGGTGTTTAGTATGCCACATTTATAAGAGAGAGGATATGATACATTTAGGAATCTTTCCCTTTCTTGCTTTTCTAATTCGAGCTATAGAGTCTAAGATCTTGAAATCTCCTCTAATTCTCGTATATTTGATTTTTATATCATCTTTGTCAAAAGATCTGATACTCATAAAAATTATTTTGTCCCGTATGAGGATAATATCGATGGAGCTTATACTATTTATGGAGTTTAGACCCAATCTAGAGCTCCAGCTCCCGGTTATACTGCCTTACATGGAGTTCTACATATTTCTCTAAACCCTCCTTGGGCACCTTAAGCTGATGTGTCTAATGTTTAGTTTATCTAATTGATCCATTTGCTTACCTTGTTGGTGGCCTCTCAAACAAATCGTGTATCTTCTATTGCTCGATCTTATTAGGCCACTAGGGTTGGACAATTTATGAGGTTGAGTTCTCCGACTTTCACTACTTCTAAAGTTGAGGATGATCCTTAAAATTTTATTGATGACATGGAAAATGTTTTTCGTGTAGCATGTTACTGATGTGGAGGGTGTAGAATTTGCTACTTATCAGTTGAAGGATACGACTTATCAATGGTATAAGGAATGAGACCAGTCTAGGGGTGATGATACTGAGTCCACTTTGTGAGATGACTTCTTTAGTACATTTTTTGATTGCTTCTTTTTTCAAGAATGGAGGGAGGCAAAACTTGAGGAATTCATGAATATGAAGCAAGACAAGATGATAGTAAAAGAGTATGACTTGAAGATTCACCAGTTGTCATGCTATGATCTGGAATTAGTATCTAGCATGAGGGATAGAATAAGGAAGTTTGCTTCTGGGTTATCCCGTGATTTGATCTTGGAAAATAAGGCATCCTTGTTGAACAAGGATATAGACATCTCTAGACTGGCGGTGCATATTCAATAATTGGAAGAGGAAAAAAAGAAGCAAGAAAAAATGAGTGAAAGGAAAAATAAGAAGTTTTGATACTCGGATCAGGGTAAAGGTCAGCAATAAAGTGGTAAAGATATTGGAAAATAGTTTAAGAAGAAGTGGGACAATTTGGTTCATAAATCTATGGCTAGTGCTCCTCATCCATAACCATTAGGTGATCATCGTTTTCAAAATAGTGTTGGTCCTTAAGCACGGGGTGCCAAGCCTTAGGCTAGTGAAGCTCAGTCAGCTCCATCATATTCCCATTGTAGATTTTATAGTCAGGTGCATCGTGGTGTTTGTGAAGAAGGGAGGAACAAGTGATTTATATTTGGTCAGACTGGTCATATGCAGAGGTATTATCCTTTAGAGTTTCTTTCGGGGAAAATAAGATCCCTATTGCTACTTTATCAGCTCTTACACTAAAGGGTGTTGATTCTACTTCTGGCTTCGGGACTGGTCAAAATAGTCTGTAGGCTCTCTTTACCTGCCAGGATTCTGAGGCGTACCTCAATGTTGTTACAGGTATACTCAAACTTTTCTCTCGTGATGTATATTTTCTACTTCAGCTAGGCTTACCCTCTCTTATGTGATCCCTTATATGGCTATTTATTTTGGTTTTGATCCTGAGTGTATTTCGAATCCCTTCTCTGTGTCTACCCTAGTAGGTGACTCTATTGCATCTAAAAGGATCTGTAGGGGCTATGTGATGTTGGTTTATGGTAGAGAGACCTTGATGGATCTGATAGAGTTAGACATGTTAGACTTTGATGTGATTGTGAGGATGGGTTGGTTTCATTCATGCTTATGTCTCTTAATTGTCGGACCCGAAGGGTCAGTTTTCACTTCCCTAATGAGCTGGTGATTGAGTTGGAAGGTTTTTTCCCTAATGCATAAGGGAAGCTTCATTTCATATCGTAGATCCCAAAAATTAATTTCCAAGGGGTGCCTCTACCATCTAGTGCATGCTAAGGATTCTAGATCCGATGATCTTTGTTTGAAGTCTATCCCTGTGGTCTGTGAGTTTCCTAAAGATTTCTTGATGACATTCCTAGTGTTTCTCCTGATAAGGAAATTGATTTTGGAATTGATCTTCTTTCAGAAACTTGTCCTATTTCTATTCCCCCTTATAGAATGGATCCGGTTGAGTTGAAAGAACCTAAGAAGCGGTTAAAAGATCTTTTAAATAACTGTTTTATTTACCTTAGTATTTCTCCTTGGGGTGCTTTGGTTCTTTTCGTGCATAAGAAGGATGGGTCTCTTTGGATGTGTATAGATTATAGATTACCGCTAGTTGAATAAGGTGATTTTGAAGAACAAGTATCCGCTTCCTAGGATCGATGATCTCTTTGATTAGCTTCAGGGTGCTAAGTACTTTTCAAAGATTAATGTTCAGTCGAGTTACTAGCAATTGAAGATTAGGGAAGTGGATATTCCTAAGACTTCCTTTCGAACCTAGTATGGCCATTTTGAGTTTTTGGTGATGTGCTTTGGTTTGACTAATGCACCGATGGCATTTATGGATCTTATGAACTGGGTATTCTATTATTTCTCGGATTTGTTCATAGTTGTGTCTATTGATGATATTTGGTGTATTCCAAGAGTGAGGCAGATCATTCTGATCAACTTTGCCTTGTGTTGTAAACCTTGAAAGATCCGCGATTGTACTTGAAATTCTAAAAGTGTGAGTTCTGGTTAAATATTGTGACCTATATGGGTCTTGTTGTTTCTAGTGAAGGGATCATGATGTATCCACAGAAAGTTGCGATGGTTAAGAAGTGGCCTAGACCCACAACTCTAACTGACATTTAGAGCTTCTTGGGTTTAGTCAGTTATTATAGGAGGTTTATGGAAAACTTTTCTTCTATTGATGCCTCATTGACTAAGTTAAATTAGAAAAAGGTGAAGTTCTTACGGTTGGATGTTTGTAAGGGTAGCTTTGAGAAGCTGAAAGATAAGTTAACTTCTGCTCCGCTGTTGACTCTACCCTAGGGTAGCAATGGTTTTGTTGTTATTGTGATGCATCCCTGGTCGGACTGGGTTGTGTGTTATTGAACATGGAAAGTGTAACACCACGAGGCTACCCTCTAGACGTCGCATGGTGCTTAGGACCATAAGTGATCCCAAGCTAACCCCTAAACTGGCATACTATTAAGCAACAGATTTAAATACGTATAAAATAATTGTGTTTGTTGTGTGGAAACATAATCATGATGAAATCTGGGAAAAATACAATACTGAAATAATTTTATATTCTGATAAAATAGAAAAGAGGAACTGAAATTACGTGTCGAACTCTGACTGACATCTATGAAGCCTTTACTATACTGACTATAAATAGATGGGACGCAACTCCAACTACCACTAATCAATACATATGACTAAGAAAGTAAAGTACATGAATAATATCTAACTAAAGTCCCCAAAGTAGGACTCATCACCTGCTAGCTGGAACCTGCAATTGTTTGATTATGATGTGCATGCTACAACTAGTACCTACATTATTAAACAATGTAGCAAATAGATATTATATGAATTAGTACATTTGGAATGTACTGAGCATATGGGGGTGAATACATAAGTAAAACAATAATGCACTATTCATACAAACTGTCAAAAAAACTGCATGCTAAGTGTAAGTGACTCACCTTGGCTTGAGTAATCAAAACTGTAAAATCATAAATCATGAGAAGTAAAGTATAAAGGTAATTATGTGAGCCACCACACTTAGTTCTAAAAATATGTAGTCTTATTCTTGTTTCAAATCATACTAGTTAAGTGAAATAGGACCCACCTTTATCATATGAAAACTGAAAGCTGAAATTTGATAACTGATGTCTTGTGTAAGACAATATCTGAGTAAAATTGTGAGCCTTTACACCTAATTTCTAAAAGTTATCCTGTTATTCTATTTTAAGACTTAGGGACTTTAAAAGGTTCTTCCAACCGACATACACCATGTGAGCTATCATGATGTCCAACGTTATGTTCCCCTTAGGGGGAAACCTCACGTTGGGGAGAGATGTCATACTCTTGCCAAGGAGTATAACATTATATATAGTGATCACTGACTTATCCCACTATGGACACTTAATCTTAATCCTACATTGGCACGTAGTTCTGGGGAATGAGACCTTGGAATTATACCCAAATCGATGCTAGCTCTTGCTTAGACTTTAGGAAATCCACTTTAACATAGCATAAGGCTTTATAATGAAAACCAATTGTGCTTCTCTTTCTTTAAATCTCAAACTGTATAAACAATGTGGATTCCTTATCTTATCATAGGATCTAAAGATTAATTTCTTGCTTAAATCTTGGTAAACAACTTACAAAAAAGGCTTAAAATCATAATCTTCTTCAAATATCAATACTTAGACTTAGGGCTTAAAACCTATGCTTTAAACTCCTACAAATTCATAGAAAAACGTCACCCTCAATATACTTCTTGAAATACTTTAACAATAGCAAGATAGTGAAATCAAGAATCACAATATCTTGCTTAAAACTTAATTGAAAATCTGAAAAAATCATATCACACGCATAAAGATGTTAAAATAGACATGCAATTCAATACTTAAATCACCTGTAACATCATAATCTTTAAATAATGATAATTGTTTATGAACCCTAATTTGAAAATTATGAAATCTTAAATAAATATCAAGTTTTGGGATCAAGGATGAAAGGATTATCCTTGTTTATAACCCCACATACCTTAATTTTCTTGTACTGTGAAGAAAGCTTGAATCTTGGAACTTGAATGATGAACTTGTGAATGAAACTTTATTCTTGATATTTCTTGAAGAATTATTTAACTTTGAAGATTTAACTCTTAGATTTCTTGAAGGAATCTTGAAATTGAAGCTTGAATTGTTTGTGTTCTTAAGCGAAAACTCTAAACTTTGTTTATGGGAAAGGGGAGGGTTTTTACGTGAGTTGTAGTAAGGAAGATGTGCAAATAATGCCCCTTTCTAAGTTATAAATCGTGTTTGGATGGCTGGGGTTGAGGGGAAAGGAATAAACTGCCCCTTGTCCTCTTTTTATCGTGGAAATAACCATCATGGAAAGACCCCTAGTCAGATTAAGAAGCATTCGCGACGCGACACCTAGTTGGGTTGAATAGCCCTCACGGTGCAGGGCTATCGCGACCCCTCACTGTCTCTCACAAAAAAGGTCATAACTTTTTTTGCGTGTATCGGATTATGGTAAAATTGGAACCATTGGAAATCTAACTCTATTATTTACAATTTGGTGGGTCCTGAGCGCGAAAAATTCTATGTATATCAAAAGTTATACACGTTCAACGTAAACCCTTGTAGAATCGAATACCAAACTTTGGACAGATCAAAGGCTCTTAGCTCAACTTGGTTCTAAGTGATTACTATGAATATTTTTCATCTCGAAAGCACTTCCCACACTAGGATAAAGATCATGAGACATGAATTCAAAAGTAAATTATGGGATTATAGTTTACACACATAAGAACGATGCTTCAAAGTCTAGCCCAAAAATATGAGGTGTTACATCATCTCCCCCTTGGAATCATTTATCCTCGAATGATGGATAGGAACTCAGTGAAGTACTAAAAATATGGAATAATGTAGACATTATATGTCTGCTAAAGGGTATAACTAAGTTAAAACATTAAATCTTTCATCATGAGGCTGATTTCTGAGCTGACGTGACTTTACTTAATATAAGGAGCTGATTCATGCTGAGAGTTTAGAACTCGTTTGAAGTGTTCATGATAAAATCATACATATCTAACTACGAAGTGATGCCTTATGAAAGAACAAACCATGAGATAACGAGCCCAAGGTCATACAAACATATTACCGTGTCTACGATAGAATACTTGGAAAATTGAGGTTATGCACTTAACACTTATGAGCTGACTCATGACTAAATAGCTGAATCTAAAACTGATGCATAATGCATGAACTAACTAAATTCAAATTTTCATGAATGCGAACATTTTACCTCATAGAATGGCCTTACTCGTGAAATTTTGGGTAGTAAGACTAAATGGTAAGCTCGAAAACTATAAGAGCTTATCTGCTTAATTTCTAAAATGGATTGCAGGCTATACGAACTAAATCATACTGAAAGCTTATACTCAACTGGAGTATTTCTTCAATGCACTTTCTAATAAGTTCTAATAACATTAGGGAGAAAAGAATTCTTGAGCATGATCAAAATAAGATATTTGAATAAGGAGTCGTAACATGGCTATAACTTTGTAACATAGGACATAGACATATAACTCATAAGTTAGGATAGAATTACTAGGTCTTAGGTAGAGAAAGTTCTTACTTTCAAGCTTGGCAACACTTCTCAAAGGCTCCACCAACTATACTCTCTCCCTTAGATACCATACTCATTCAATACAACATATAATTCTAACATAGGCATTGATAAATCCATCTACTAAAGTCTAAACTGAGGTAAATCCTCTCACCAAGATCAAGACTAACTCAAAATCACAAGGTACAACACAACACACCATAATACTAGTCTAAACCATATGATTCAATCTTTTATGTCTCTTTAGAGCTCACAGCCTAAGCATAGCATGCCTTACCACTTCAATGACTAAATCTGAACTCTTACTATGGATTCACTAGCATATATAGCATTCCTCTACTTACATCCTAACATGACATTCAAGCCTATCATTATAACCACATATTAACTTCAAGACAACCACCTATAAAGACACACTTTACATATTCTCTAAACCTCTATCAACAACAACTTTCTTGCACTATGCATTAAGAAGACATCCCCAGAGTTCTCAACTAACTATAACATATACCAAAGAGTTACCTCAATATTCCCTCATCCCCTAGCCTTACATATAAAAGCATAATTAATCTTTCTTAATGAGGGTCATCAACTCCCTCTCAATAAACCATTGCTTATCCATTATTATCACCACTATCTTAAGATAATAAGAGGTCACTGGAGGGCTAACACATGAGGACCTGAGGCTCAAGAGAATACTATACATAACTTTGACACTTAGTTGAGGCCTGAGGAATAAAATGTCAAAGGCATGGATTCATTGAAGAGATCTAAACTGAGGACATATAGGATATAAATCTAAATTTCATTGATCATTAAGAGTGTTCCATGAGTACTAAAATTGAACATACTATAAAGCATGAGTACATGAGTCATGATCTGCATGGCCTGAATTTGGAGTTCATAATTTAGGGAATATGACTCCGACTGCTGAGTGAACTGGAGTTCTTTATACTGGAATTAGAACTATACATGATTCTTCCATAAGGTACATAAATATGAACTATGGTCATAGAGTTGACACGGAAGGCATGAGTAGATATCGTGATAACTAAAGTATTAGACTTTGTACTGAGATGATAATGGGTCGGGCATCATCCTCCCTTATTGCTTTTCTAAACTACACTCGCATCACTACTAGAATATTGAAGCCTTACTTGGTTACTCATTGTACCAACTCCCCCTTAGCTTTAAGCCATCTCTTTAAGTCTGTGGGACCCTTTACTAAACTCTAATGTACCTACAATCACTTTACTCTAGAGTCTAGGTATAACACTACACATAAAAATTACCCACTTCTACTAACTCCTTCTGAGATTTAACTCTTGGATTTATATAGCCCCAAAAAGAAACATCATGCAATAACTTGAACTCTTACTAGCTTAGATTCTTCATGAGTATCACCACAACCTGAGTTTACATCATCTAGAGCTTCAACTCTTATTTCTATTAGCTCAACCCAAACCTTCAATGAACCATACTAATTTAATTCTTGGTCACTCTCTTAGTACATACCACCCTTAACTTCCTTTAGATTTAATAGTCATCATTATAAACTTACACTCTATTAACTCGACAAACATACTTTCCTTACTAAACACATAATCATAGACTACCAAGATTGCATCTCAAAATTATATCCTTCCCAAATCATAAGAATCAAAATTATACTTGAAAGAGTCACCACCAACTATCCATAACCCCTCAACTTATCTACTACGAACACCATGTACGCTATATCTAGCCTTTTTATACTTAACCACTCATGGGTACTATTAACCACACACAATACATTATAAACTTTGAAAATAATGCAACTCCATATTACCTTGGGCATACCTCTACATCATACTTAACTATGAATACACGAACTTAAACTCTTGCATACACTGTTCAAGCCTATTAGATCAATTTCATATAACTAGCATCACTAACTACGCAATCATTATTTCTACCTTGACGATCATCCACTATTCCAACTTAGTATCTAGTTCTAGGCATGATCAACAACACAACCTTATATACTTTTCTAACTTGGGGGCTATAAAGTAAAACATCAAGAAATACTAGTCCACTAGAACCTCATAACAATACTAATTGATCACAATCCTATAGCATACCTTATTAGAATCTACTAGCACATCCCCCTTCTACACATTCCGAATATTTACCCATCTATACACCTAAATTACTTTCTTAACTCTATAAGTTTCAACTAAAATCCTTTTTGTAATCTCAAGGGAATCCTAAATTAACAATACTCAATTACCAAAAACTTTCTTAATATTCTATACATTTTCTTAACACAATAAATACCATCAATAACTCCTTGCCTACTTCAAGCAAACAACACTTCACCTTAACTAATAACTCGTTCTCTACCTTCCACTAAACTAACACACAAGGACATATCACCTTAATAAAAAATTGAAATCATACATAAGTTGGTCTCTATACTTTCTATCAATCGTCATTCCCACTTTTCTTGTCCCTACACTTTTATACACATACTTCTAACTATATGAAGGTTATACTACTTATGAATCATAACACTTCAGATTGTAATATCACTCGAATGCAAACTCTATTCAGCAATCTAGGTTCATACTATCTCCTCTTACGATCACTATCTGTAATGAAGGAATAAGGAGGAAATATGAAAATATATCCTATTTTGTCTTAACTAAACAACTCATATGGTGAGGACATAACTCCTGACTTAAAGAACATAACTCCTAACTTGAACAACTCATATGGTGAGGACATAACTCCTGACTTGAATAACTCATATGATGAGGACATAACCCTTTGTTTGCCATTTGAAATTACTGATATTAGAATTGAGAGCATCATCTTATGAGGAATTGCAACTTGCTAATCATGTTATCTCAAGAATATATCATAGATGGAGAATTTTGGCATAACACAGAATTGATAGAATTTTTCTTGGAGAGTAGAACTTTACAACATGATCTAGAGTATGAAAGAAACGTGACATTTCTTAAATGTCCTATAGCCTCTCGAAGAAAAATAAAGACATCTCTATAGCATTACGCAATACTCTACTAGACACGGCTTCATAGAAACCCTAGGACACTTGAACCTAGATCTGATTCCAAGTTTGTAACGTAGTGAGGCTACCCCTTCGATGTCACATGGTTCTTAGGACCATACGTGATCCCAAGCTAGGCCTTGAACTGTCATACTGTTATGCAACTGATTTAAATATATATAAAATAACTAAGTTTACTATACAGAAACATAATCATGATTATCTGGGGAAAATACAATACTAGAATAATTTTACATTCTGATAAAATTGAAAAGGGAAACTTAAATTACATGACTGACTCTGACTGACATCTATGATACCTTTACTATACTGACTTAAATAGCTAGGACGTGAATCCAACTAGCATTAATCAACACATATGACTAAGAAAGCAAAGTACATCAATAATATCTAACTAAAGTCCCCAAAGTAGGACTCATCACCTGCTGGCTGGAACCTACAACTGTTTGATTATGATGTGCATGCTATAACTGGTACCTACACTATTAAATAATATAGAAAATAGATATATATGTGAATCAGTACTTTTGGAATGTACTGAGCATATAGGGGTGAATACATAAGTAAAACAATAATGCACTATTCATAGAAACTATCAAAAAACTGCATGCTAAGTGTAAGTGACTCACCTTGGCTTGAGTAATTAAAATTGTGAATTCATAAATCATGAGAACTAAAGCATAAAGGTAATTATATGAGCCACCACACTTAGTTCTAAAAAGCTATAGTCTTATTCTTGTTTCAAATCATGCTAGCTAATTGAAAAAGGACTCACCTTTATCATATGAAAACTAAAAGTTGAAATTTGATAACTGATGTCTTATGTAAGACAATATCCAAGTAAAATTGTGAGCCTTTACATTTAATTTTTAAAAGCTGTTCTGTTATTCTATTTTAGGACTTAGGGACTTTGGGAGGTTCTTCCAACCGACATACACTATGTGTGCTATCATGATGGCTAACATTATATTCCCCTAAGGGGAAAACCTCAGGTTGGGGAGAGGTGTCATACTCTTGCCAAGAAGTATAACATTATCTGTAGTGATCACTGACTGATCCCACTTCGGACACTTAATCTTAATTCTACAGTGGCACGTAGTCTAAGAAGGACCAGGGCTAAAACAGGTTTATTGTGATACACATGGGAAGGTGATAGGTATAATAAAAAGAATTGGCATTCAGGCTCAAAATTAGGATCAAGGGATATTATTCACACAT
Source organism: Capsicum annuum (assembly GCF_002878395.1). Classification (NCBI taxonomy): domain Eukaryota; kingdom Viridiplantae; phylum Streptophyta; class Magnoliopsida; order Solanales; family Solanaceae; genus Capsicum; species Capsicum annuum. Next base: position 18,360 of record NW_025890068.1, on the reverse strand, counting down.
GGAAGGTCATTTAGGCTAAATGTGGACTAATATCAACAATGGCCTATGATCCTTTCCTAACTACTATCCTACAATCAAGGCAAGACCAACTAGGCAAGTTCTAGATTTAACATACAATGAGAACAAGGTAGTCTCTCACACACACATGGCACAAAGGTAGATCACAAACTACTACCCATTCAATTCATGCAATTGTTAGTAGTGATTATCATATCCCTAGTACTAAAGCCATAAAAAGATTCACAGTAGTCACATATAGATGCACATCACACAATTACCAGATAGTCAATTAGAGAGGTATTTATCATTCTAAGAAAAATCAACAAAAATATGTCAACTGTCCTAGTTACTTATTTTTTCCCTAGTTAACCACAACACATTACAAAACAAACACAATATGCCTAAACATGCCAGCTCTACTAGAAACAAGACTCCGGGGAAAAGAGGCATGGCAACAAAAACCCTAAGAGGACATCAATACCCACAAGTAGCCCTACCCTCAATTTAAAATCATGCAATGTCCCAAATGCATCAAACCAAAACAAGAGAGTTAGAAATATACCTGTGGCACCATAGGTGCAAAGATCTGATGTCAATCATATAATATGAATGCAAACAACAAAATACCTTGGGTTGCTTCCCAAAAAGTGCCTAATTTAGTGTCACGACACGACCCAACTCAGCTTTTTACTCCACCTTGAGGATATGAATTTCACCCCTAACTTAGAATCCTTCTTCTTGCCTCACTCATAGGGGGTGGTAGAAAGATTAAGAAGTCGAGTAATGGATTAAGAGTGGTAAACCACTCGTCCTTAAAGTGAGGTGTGTTTTTATGTTGCTTGTCTAATGTAACATCAAGAATATAGGATTCTTGTTCCACATCTTCAAACTCTTCTACTATTTTAAATGATTCCATAGAAAAGATATCATCTAAACATAATGTAGAAAAGTGTTTTGAATGAGGCCCAATCAATCCTACTTTAAAATTTACACTATTTACTACACACTCACTTTTATTCACCTTCGCGATATCATCACTTCGAATTGGGCTAGAGTTTTTATTAGAGATTTTCTTGGTTTCTTGTTTTGCCTCTTGCACCATGTCTTTAATCTTGGTATAATCTCTCATGGTTGGTTTGGTTGGTTGGGAAATCATTGATGGTTGCTCAACATGAAGATCAACATCAATATAGGGTTCTTGCTCCTCATCCTTATACTCTTTCATTATTTTAAATGATTTCATAGATAAGATATCATCTACACATAATATAGAAGAATTCTTTGAATGATTGAACTCTATATCTATCTCCTTAAGAATGATTGGCTTCATGCCTTGATGCATATCACAAACTATATCATACATTTCTTTCTAGAGATCCAATATTCGTTGAAACATAGCTTTAATACCACTCTTTTTGGTGCTTCGTTCTTATTTTTCTTGTCTATAAGACCTATCAAACTCATAAGAAGAACTAGAATTTAGGTCAGTGTAATAGGGGGAGGGGGCATTTGGGTAATCAATCCAATGTCCATCTTGACCACCACATAAAGAACAATTATACTCTCTGTAGGATGGAGATGGTGCATATCTCTCTCTCCGAGGAGCATATCTACAATCATGCCAAAAGTGAGCTCCATCACAATATGGACATGGATCATTAAGATAAAATTTCCAACCACCAAGCTCATGTTCATTCCATGATGCCATAGTAATAAGTTAACTAAAATAAAAATCTACCTAACACAAGAAATAAAGAAAACTAAAAACAAATATTTACAAGTTCGAATTCAAGCAAGTAAGCTAAAATTCCAAACCAACTCAATACGCTAAATTGCTTATGGTGCCATTTTTGATAATGCTCAACTTACATGTCAATTTAGTGCAAGGCGGTCATCATCAATATAGTTACCCAACTTTAGAGTCAGGGTCAAATCCACAGGGAACAATGTGAGTGGTGAATAAACCAATTTGAAACTATAGCTACAAGTTGAATTCAAACTAATGTTACGAAAAGATAAAATGGGGGTTTTCAATGATCAAAGAAGTGTTAAAGTTGTAACTTTCTTTAGAACTCAAAGCCAAAATTTCAATAGTTTAAATCAATGATAAAGAAAAACTAGGGTTATGATCACTATGATTATTAATCCTCATTAAATAATAATTGTAGTATTGGGATCTCGTGACTTCTGCGAAACACCAAATTATCAGTTTCGATAGTCCATCTAAGTCTCTCAACCTACCTAGATGTTGAACTCCCTAATTCTCTCAAACTTAAGAAAACATTCTATTCATACTAATTTTATCTTGAGTTGATTAATCTTGTTACAACATTAATCATTAGATGAGAACTTAACCTTCCCAAATCCTCATTGATAATTTGCTACCTTTAGTTTATTTCTCAGTTAGACCAAATCAACATAAGGAGGGATCTATTGTTTGCAACCAATAAATAACAATCATAAAAAAGGAATTATCAAGATTTCCCCACAATCACTCAAACCCTAGCCAACTATTAAATCCTTGGAGGAATAATCATAGATCCTACAACCCTAGTTGTGGGTTTTCATTTCACATGAGAAAGAAAGAGATAGCAACAATTATATTCATCATTCAAAGTAATTAAACTTACAAAAGATGAAGTCTGAAGTTGATTCTCTTCCAAGTTCAAGAGAAAACTCCAACAACCAA
>NW_025890068.1:0-12671 GCF_002878395.1 Capsicum annuum | reverse complement strand
AGACCATAACAAAGAGTCATTTCCTTTTGATTAGAGATTCAAAAAGGTGACTTGAAACACCATAACTCGATTCCAAGTGGCGACTCTATAAATAAAATAATCCTTATTCAAAATTGTCACTTTAATTGGAAAAACCCTTCGACTCGAATCCCTCGGGCGAATAGGGGGTGTGATATGTTATATCATTCGGGTAGGGCCAATGTAGTGGTAGATACCCTTAGCTGGTTGCCTATGATTAGAGTTGCTCATATTGATGAGGGTAAGAAGAACTTAGTTTATGAGGTTCATCTGCTTGCTAGATTAGGTGTTCGGCTGATTGATTCAGCTGAAGGTAGTGTATGGATTCAGAATAGTTCAAAATCTTCATTGGTTACTGAAGTGAAAGAAAAGTTGTCTTCATTGGTTGCTGAATTGAAATAAAAGAAATATAAGGATCCTAGTTTGGTTAAGTTGAAGGAGTTTATTAGAGATCTGAAAATAGAGGTTTTCTCCCAAGAGGGAGATGATGTGATTCATTGTTAGGGTAGATTATGTATTCCGTGTGTTGATGGCTTGATACAGTAAATACTTGAAGAAGCACATGGTGCGCAATACTCTATCCACCTAGGAGCCACTAAGATGTACCACGATTTGGGGAGATCTGTTGGTTGATTGGTATGAAAAAGGATATTGCAGAGATTGTGGCTAAGTGTCCAAATTATCAGTAGGTTAAATTTGAGAACCAAAGACCTAGTGGCACATTTTTAGGAGTTTAGCATCCCTATTGGAAGTAAGAGGTAGTGAACATGGACTTTGTGACAGGGTTTTCTCGTATACGTCGTCAACATAATTTGATATGGGTCATTATAGATAAAATGACTAAGTCTGCCCATTTCTTGTCAGTTTATACTTTATACTCAGCTGAGGATTATGCCAAGCTTTATATTAGGGAGCTAGTTAAGTTTCATGGGATTCTATTGCCTATCATTTCAGATAGAAGTACTCAATTTACATCACACTTTTGGAAGGCTTTTAAGAAGGGTCTTGGTACCTAAGTTTATTTCAGTATAAGTTTTCATCCTTGGACAGATGGTTAGGTAGAGAGGACCATTCAGACCCTAGAAGGCATGTTGAGAGTATGTGTTATTGATTTTAAAGGTATTTGGGATGACTATTTACCTCTGTTTAAGTTTTCCTATAATAATAGTTATCACTCCAATATTTAGATGGCTCTGTTTGAGGATCTACATGAAAGGAGATGTAGATCTCCTATTTGATGGTTTAAGGTAGGTGAGGCTACTTTGATAGAGCCATATTTAGTATTTGAGGCAAGGAGAAAGTTTAGTTTATTTGGGAAAGGTTCAAAACAGCCCAAAGCCATCAGAGATCTTATACAGACGTGAGGAGAAGGGATCTTGAGTTTGAGGTAGGTGATTGGGTTATTTGAGGATTTCACCTATGAAGGGAGTAAAGAGATTTGGATAGGAAGGGAAACTCAGTCCCCACTATATTGGCCTATCTAGAATCTTTAACTGCTTTCGGAAGGTAGCTTATGAGCTTGAGTTGCCTACAAATTTGGCATCAGTGCATCTAGTGTTACATGTTTCCTTGTTAAAGAAATGTACTTGTGATTTAACTATAGTTTCTCCTATATAAAGCATGGATGTTCAGGATAGCCTTTCATACGAAGAGGTCCCAGTTGAGATCTCTGATCGGTACGTTCATAAGCTAAGGATTAAAGAGGTTCCCTTGGTTAAAGTTCTTTGGCAGAATCAGTTCATTGAGGGATCTACTTAGGAAGCAGAAGCATACATGAGGACCAAGTACCCTCATCTTTTCTCTGCAAATTCAGATTCAGCTAAAGGTAATGATTCTCCTTAGATTGACTCTTTTTCGTTTTCAGTTTTAGCTGTTTAATGATTCTCATGTCATTGCAAGCATTCACGAAATCAGTTCAGTTCATGCATCATGCTCCAGGCTCAGTTATGTAATCATGTTCTAAGTTATGCATGTTTAGTATATGGTCTCAGTTTCCTTAGTATTCTCAGCTAAACCAGTCTCATTCAAGGATGAATATTCCTAAAGGGGAGATATTGTAACAGCCCATAGTATTCTAAGGTTGATTCAGCTCTTAGTTGCATGCTTAAGGGGTCCAAGGCTTGAAAATTTCACTAAGTTTTGAGGACTTAGCCATTTTCAAGGCCCCTTTACAGATTTTTATTTGGTCTTCCCCACCTTGAAATATGGGTTTTTGAGTTTATTCGTGTTCAGGGTGGTCGAAAGTATATCTCAAGAGAGTTTCCAGACTTGTGGATGGGGTTTAGGACATATTTTGATGGCTGAAAAAGTGAGGCCTCACGATATCCCTTCAGAACATTGGTTCCTTGACTCAAGTAGGGGTCGCATCGCGCAAGCCGCTTGGCTCAATCAGGAGTTGCAACGCGTTGGCCGCTTGACTTAAGCATCGGTTGCAGCATGTTGGGGTGACCTAACTAGATTTATAAGTCCAATCCTCATCTCATATACTAGTAAATTCAAAGTACTAAACACATACTTTTATTTGCGCTATGTTGTCTCATAACATAGGTTTGAATGCTTAGTTTCTTAACTATTCCTAGATAGCTCAGCGTTACTCAGCAGCAGCAGTGGCAAGTCCTCATCCATCAAGGATATGATTTCTTTATTCCATTCATTACAGTGTTTTCTTATGTTCAGTCAGTCGGAGTTAGTTTGGGACTTGTCCCATCAACTCCTCATGATGCTTAAAGGCTTTCAAAAAATTAGTTAGATAGTTAGTTAGTTCTTTCATTATTATCAGTTGCTCAGACAGATAGTTTAGTTTCCAGTATTTTATCAGATATTTTCAGACATGTTGTGATGCATATTTTAGTATTTTATCAACTTATCTTCTGCAAATGTATTATATTACTTCTTTACCTAGTGCTCACAGCAGGTACCAGTTCATAGGTTAGTTTGTGGTACTTGTGACCATAAGCACCATTGTTGTGACAAGGGGTAGCCTCGGGTTGTGACAATGATTCTGGTTCAAAGCACCAGAGTTTTCAACTCACCACTGTCGTGGGAAAGATGAAGATTTGAATAAAATATATGAATAGAGTATTCATAAACTTCTAAGCCATAGAGACGGAATATAGATGATAGCTCTTGAGGTTTGATAAAAGAACTTATATTGCAGGGAGACTCTTTTAACTGTGAGAGATTCATAGTTCTTCTAGGCACAATAGAGTGATTTTTAAAAGTGATAAATTTTTTTTGCTATGTACATCCCAGAACTTGTGCATGTCCTCTAGTGAAAGAGATTCCAAAGAAAAGAGACGGGGTTTCTTAAGGGATGAATAGGGCTAGAAGCTTAGACTTTTTTATGGATAGTCAATTGCAGGGAGTGAGAAGAGGCTTCTTTGGAGGATCTAGAGATAAGAACTAGGTCATGATTTTTGAAATGGCAGACGGTGGATTCTTTACAGGATGTGCCATGGATTTTTTTGGGTCATTTGAAAGATGAGAGAGGACAAATTTGAGAAGGGTTTAAAAAGGAGAAAGAGAAAAGTGAAATGGTGGAAGATGAAAAGAGGTGATGTGAATGGACATGACTTATGAAGAGAAAGAAGTTCAAAATTCTTCAGAAGAAAAAAGGTAAAGTAAAAATTTAATATGAGGAGAGAAGACGAGGCGGTGAATCTGTAAAAAGGGGATGGATAAAAGGTAATGATTATGACTTAGAAAGGTCAAAAAAAATGAAAATATTTTTAAAATACGTTTCAGATTAAAGTTAGAAAAAATAAAAGATAGTGAAACTAAATATCATTGATGCATGTAATACCAAGACATTTTCTCAGAAAACATAATATTTCTTCTAGCAAAGGTGTAGTAAAAATATCAGTAAGTTGACTTTCAGAGTCAACAAATTTTAAAGAAAAATCTCAATTTTCAACACGATCACGAATAAAATGATGCTTGAAATTTATATGCTTAGTTCTAGATTGATGAACCGCGTATTTGGACAGACTAATTACGCTAGTATTATCACACATGATGGGCATAGATTCAAATGATAAATCATAGTCAAGTAATTGACTCATAATCCATAGAATCTGAGTACCACAGTTTCCAATGGCTATGTATTAAGCTTTGGTAGTTGATAGAGCAACTGATGTTTGTTTCTTGCTATGCCATGAAATTATGGCATCACCAAGAATTTGTCAGGTTCCACTAGTACTTTTTCTATCATTTTTGTCACCTGCAAAATCAGTATCTGAGTAACTAATTAAATCAAAATTTGAGGAATAAGGGTACCATAGTCCAATGTGTTAAGTTCCAATGGGACAACGAATGATCCATTTGATAGTAGTCAGGTGGGACTCCTTAGCAGAAAACTAAAACCTAGCACATTTGCCCATACTGAACATAATGGTTGTTCAACTTGTTGTCAAGTAGAGTAGTGATCTAATCATTTCTCTGTATGTTTTTTCATTAACATATCTTTTGGATATATCTGAGTTGAGATTTGTTACGGGACTCATCAAAGTTTAGAATACTTTTCTTTTTTCCATTCTAAACTTTTTAATGGGCTCTTTTATGTATTTGGTTTGACTGATAAAGATTTCTTTGGGAGTGTACTTGATTTGTAATCCTAGAAAGAATGTAAGTTCCTCTACGAGGCTCATTTTAAATTCTCCTTTCATAAGAGTGGCAAAATTCTCGCACAATAAATTGTTAGGACTACCAAAAATAATATCATCAACATATATTTGTAAGATAAGCAAGCTAGAGTTTAATTTTTAACTGAAAAAAATAGTATCTATTTTTCCTCTTTGAAAGTTACTATTTAACAGAAAATTACTTAATTTCTCATACCAAGATTTTGGAGTTTGTTTGAGACCATAAATTTCTTTTGAGAGTTTAAAAACATGATTTGGATTCAAAGAATCTTCAAAGCCAAGAAGTTGTTTAACAAAATCCACTTCATTAATGAAACCATTTAGAAAAACACTTTTAACATCCATTTGATATAACTTCAAATGTTTAAAAGAAGAAAATGTTAAAAGAATATGAATCGATTCCAACCTCACCACGGCCACAAAGGTTTCATCGTAGACAATACCTTCCTATTGGGAGTAGCCTTGGGCTACTAGTCTGGCCTTGTTTCTGATGACCTTACCTTCTTCATTTACTTTATTTCTATAGACCCATCTGGTTCCAGAAACTGAGCAAATTTTTGGTCTTTCAACCAGATTCCAAACTTGATTTCTTTCAAATTGATTGAGTTCTTGTTTCATAGCTTTAACTACGAGTGGGCATTCTGTTTATTCAATTTAATTGATGAATATCGGTTTAGTTTTTTAGTTTTTGAATTGACGAAAATGAAAACCATAACCGAACCAAAATTATTTAGATTTGGTTAAGTTTTTATAAATTACGTTCAGTAATTTTGGATTTGTATTTTGGTTTTAAAGATTAAAGTAGTGATCATTTAATATTGGTGATTTTTATAGAAAAATAATCTTTTTTCAAACCTACATTTTATTCTCAAATATAATTAATTCAACACAGAGGAAATAACCATAAATATGGACCTCCCTGAGTCATCGCTGTTGGTGTGACAATAGTGGCGCACTAGGCAGCGACTGTCGACGGCAGTGATGAACTTAGCAAACAAACTGAGAAAATGTCTATCGACTTTCGTTGGTAATATTGAAATTTCTAACAAACTGGCGAACTGAGGATGGATGAGCACTACTACAGCCTTCACGTTAATTTTAGGGTCTAAAGCAAAACAATATATTAGGATTTAGGGTTACTAAATGATTATAATTTAAATATTTATATGTTATATCATATTATATTTTATTTTTACGATATTTGCATTTATAATATATATATATATATATATATATATTATAATATATTATTTATATAATTTCAGTTTTTTGGTTTAACCAAATTTTTTTTTTTCAAAATCCTAAAACCAAACTATTTAACCGAATTTCTAAAATTTGAAACCGAAATCAATCTGAAAATTTGAGAAACCAAACCAAAATTAAATTTTGATTTGGTTTTTTGATTTTCTCGGTCTAAACCAAAATATGCCCATCCCAAGCTTTAACCCGTGAGTTTTCTTTAAGGGCCTCATCATCCTTTTTAGGTTAAATTCAAGACACAAGTTCCACTGATGTTTGTTTTCTTAGTGAGGCTCTCATCTACATCTTATCAAAAAAATTTCCAATTATTAACTCATTTGGAAAGCTTGCACTATGCCTTTAATCCCTTGTAACAATTTTTTTGGTACTTTAGCAATAAGAGCTGACTTTGATTGAGCCGTAGTTGACTCAAGTTGACTAGCTCAGGTCCTTTCTCAAGAAAGTCTTTATCCTGAGTATCATTTACTTGTTCCTTACCAACACTCAATCTCCCAGAAATGGGATTATATTCATCAAATAATATATGCATAGATTCTTCAAAACATGATGTGTTTAATTTATAAGCTTTATAGGCACGACTGGTGGGAGAGTAACTAAGAAAAAAACCTTTGTTGCATCATAGATCAAACTTTCCCAAGTTATTCTTACCATTGTTATGGATGAAACATTTGCATCTAAAAGGATGAAAGTACATGATTTTAGGCTTCTTTCCTATGCATAAATCGTAAGGTAACTTCTTGAGAATTGTTCTGATGAGACACCTATTGAGAATATAACATCCAGTGATTATTGCCTCTACCTAGAAATGACCAGGTAAGTTTTTTTTCTAGGAAAATTGTCCTAGTGGTCTCTTAGAGGGATTTATTTTTTTGTTCGACCATGCCATTCTGTTGAGGGGATCGAGGGGAGGAGAGTTTCTGCAAATAACCTTTTTAAGCATAATAGTCCTTAAAAGAATTATTTTGGAATTCTCCTCCAAGATCATTATAAACACACGTGATGAAGTACCCTGCTTTCTCTTTGTAATTTTCTAAAGAACATCTCAAAATTAGTTAATTCTTCATGCTTATGAGCTAAAAATATTACCTAGGTAAAATGAGAAGAATCATCAATAATAACAAATACATATCTTTTTCCACCAATACTTTCAGTCTTGGTGGGGCCAAATAAATCTATGTGGATTGTTAGAATGGGTTTGGTAGTACTGACAATGTCTTTGACTTTAAAAGATGTTTGAGTTTTTTTTACCAAGTTGGCAAGCATCACAGATGTGATCCTTTTCAAACTTCAGTTTTGGTAGACCTTCACCAATTAAAGTCTAGAAATTTTTTCAATGGCATCTACGCTAGCATGCCCAAGCTTTCTATGCCACAACCATATGATATTGGTTTACTGCCATGACCCAAACTAGGGTCTAGCCATGATGGGTATCTCAAGTCCACTATGGACCAAAGATCACCTCCTGTTCCTAGCCAAAACACCACACATTACTTAACAGTGGTTGAATTTCGAATATATAACAAGTTGGCATAAGGTAAGCTTAAAGAATTTAAGATATGTCTATGATCGGTAATCATCAACCAACCCTAAACAACAAACACCAGCACCCAAGTGCAAAGTAATCCACAAGGCCTTCTAACAAAATCAAAATCAATAAAATATCGGGACATGCCCTCAACCCTGACAATGGCAAAGACAATGTTAATGACAATTTGAACTTTCAATTCGAATCTATGAATGGAAACCGATGAAATGCCCAAGTCTCTTGGAGAATGGTAGCTCACCACTTTACAACCAATAACTGACGAACTGAGCCGATCCACCTAACACTGCATAGGAAAAGTATAAGTATCTCTGGTGTCTGCATTGCATGGGGATACACTATCCAAAGATGGTTAGTGGGTTGAGCACTAGTATGTAACTTAGGGATAGAGAATAAAATAAAGCAAAGTCAAATCCAATTCATAACCATGTGAGTATTATCATATACATACATAAATATATGTTGGAAAAGAGAACAAGGCTTAGCATACACTTTAAAATTTTATCCTGGATTTATGTAGCTCAACCATCATAATAAAGCACCCATGGGCTATATGGGTGCATCTCTTCCCCAACTGAAAGGGCTACAGTGCATGTAGCCACATGAACCAGAGGATATACATATACACCATGGGGAACTCAAACCTCCTAGAATACTAATGTGTGAGCAGATCCTAATACATTTGAGGTTTTTAACTGAGAATAATTACAAAGTCTTTAGCAATTTTTATCGTTTTTGATTGTTTTCTCTTTGATATTGCAGTAAAAGTCAAGATGCATGAGAATATATAAAATCTACATCAAGAAGGATGATTTTTGGTGAAAAAAGCAAAAAATAAAGTTTTGAAGATTTTATCTGACGACTTGGTCTGATAAGCTATCAGACCTGTGTTAAGCTATCAAACCATGTAGTCACACATAGGTAAAGAACAAGAAAGGTGAAGTAATTCTTACGACATTTTTCTGATAAATTATCAGATTTGTGATAAGTCATCACACATGTCGTCTCATATGTCATCAGGTTTGTGATAAGTCATCACACATGGGCAGAAGATCTGACGACATTCTCTGATAAGTTATCATATTTGTGATAAGTCATTACACATGTCGTCACACATGTCGCTAGATTTGTGATAAGCCATCACACATGTCGTCACCTAAGGGGTGAAAATTTAAATTTTGAATTTTGAATTTTTTTTAAGTTACGAATATAAATAGTAGATTCTAGGGTTTCATTCATCATCTTGGGCATCTGGAAATTATTTCAAAGGCGGAGTTTACCTCTTTTTGGTCTCTTAACTTAGAATTCAATTTTCAATTCTTTGATTTGGTTGTTGGAGTTTTCTCTTGAACTTGGAAGAGAATCAACTTCAGGGATCAAGTAGACAATAATTATCATGAAAGAAAAGTATGAACGTACTAAAAATAATATTTGAGTATGCCTTAGATTCCTGATGGGTGGCAAGAGCGTACAGATAAATTCAACTAGCACCTGAGCCAAAAGCATAAAATAGAACCCTTTGGGGTAGGAGCTGACGAAGTAGTAATAGGGATCTTATTTTCCTCAGAAGCAATCCTATAAGTACAATCCCTCTGCATATGACCAATTTGACCACATTTAAAGCACTTGTTCCTCCCTTCTTTAAAAACACCATGATGCATCTTACTATAAAATCTATTAGTGGAATATGATGAGATGATTGAGCCCTATTAGACTGAGGCTGGGCATGGGATCAACACTATTCTAAAAATGATAATTACCTGACGGCTTCGGATAAGGAGCACAAGCTATAGAGTAGGAACAAGAATTGCCCCACTTCTTCTTAGACTTTTTTCCAACATCTCTACCATTCTATTGCTGACCTCCACCCTAATCTGAATAATAAATCTTCTTATTCTACCTATCACTCATTTTTGCTTGCTTATTATTTTCCTTTTCCACTTGTTGCACATACACCATCAGTCTAGAGATATCTATATCCTTGTTCAACAAGGCAGCCTTGCTTTCTAAGATCAAATCACGGGACAACCTAGAAGTAATCTTCTTCATTCTAGCCCTCATGCTAGACACTAATTTTGGATTATGTCGTGATAGCTGGTGAAACTTTAAGGCATACTCCTTTACTATATCATCCTACTTTGAATCAAATTTACAAATTCTTTAGAATCTGCCACTGTCAACTTTTGAGGAAAGAAATGATCATGAAAATCACTAAAGAAGATATCCCACAAAGCGGACTTAGCATCATCAATCCTAGACTGATTCCATTCCTGATACTACTGATATGCCACATCCTTCAATTGATAAACAGCAAACTCCACACCCTCCATATCAGTAACATACATCATACAAAAAATCTTTTCCATCTCATCAATGAAATTTCAACGATCTTCCTTAACCTTAGAACTAATAAAAGTTGTAGGACTCAACCTTATAAATTGGCCAATTCTAGTGCCCTCAGAAGATGGAGGAGCAATAGAAGCAACATTCTTAGTCTAAGATGCCACCAACTGGGTAAGAAAATGGATTAACTAGTGAAACTCAGCATTAGACATATCAGCTTGAGGTGCCTGAGGAAGGCTAGGGGGAACCGGTGGAACTTCACGTGGGGTAGTACAATCGGTAGTTGGAACACTAGACTAGGTCTGAACTCTATAAGTAGTATGAGCTCTATCGATACTATTATTAGATAGGTCGAAAGAGTTTCCACGAATATCAGATCTTCTGAAAAGTATGATTTGAAAATCAAACATATGAGAATTAGATGAGATTTCAAGATCTTAGACTCTATAGCTCCAAATAGAACAACAAAATAGAGAAACATTCTTAAATTCCTCATAGTCTCTCATTTATAAGTTTGGCGTGCTACACACCCATAAAAGAGACTCTACTTGACACGGCTTTGTGGATACCTATTGATACTAAACCTAGGCTCTAATACCAACTTTATCATGACACCAACCAGGGCATAGCCATAACAGGTATCTCAAGTCCATCATGGACTGGAGACAACCCCTTGAACCAAGCCAAAACACCACACTCTACCAAACAATGGCTGAATTTTGAACATATAACAAGTTAGCATAAGATAACTCAAAATATTTAAGATATGTCTATGACGGGTAATCGTCAACTAACTCAAAACAACCAACATCACCACCTAAGTCGATAGTAATCCATAAATCCTTCTAACAAAATTGAAATCAATAAAGTTTTGGGATATGCCCCTGACCCTGACAAGGTCTAAAATGCCCTCATCTTAAAAACTAGAAAATTATCACCACTGACTATGGGTCACACTGCGACTCGTAACAACACATTATGACTTTTCACCATGACTTATAGCCAAGGCAGTGTCATTAGGTACATATACTGTTGACGCTATGAGTTACATCATATGACTCGTTAGGGGTCCCTACGACTCGTAGGGTCCTAGTCATCACAAAGAAAGTAACACTTAGAATATTCACTAGTTTGACTATGATTGGTACATCACGACTCGTAATGAGTCCATACAACTCATAGAGAACTTGTTGTACTTCAAACAAATACTTAGCCACACACACTGGTCAAGATATGATTTGGATTCCTAAGACACATAAAGTCTTCTAATGACTCGTAAGGGGAGTCGTAGTCTAGGTAGTGAGTATAAAATTTTAGAAAGCTTCAATGACCAAAAATTTGTAGTGTTATATTTACATAGTAAGACATGTCAGAGTAGCAAAATTTAGAATGTTTAGAAGATAAATATTATCAACATGATCACCAATAAGAGTGATATTTATTATTTCATGCTTGATGGAGAAATTTTCAAATCTAAAGGATACTCTGAATCTTGCATCACGTATATTGCTTATACTCAATAAATTGTGTTTGAGTCTATCTATGAAATATTCTTTAATGAGTTCACAGGAGGAGTTGAGTGTCATAGAGCTAACTCCTATGACTTATCATTTGGCATTATCGCCAAATCTGACTGAACCACCTTCAACTTTATTTATATAGCAAAAGTTTTCTTTTTTTTTGGTCATGTGTCTAGATGCATATCTATTACGTATATTTCTGCAAAACAAAGAAATTTAATTTATTTTGGTATCCAAGTGGAATTAGGTCCATGAGGGTTAGATGTTCATCCTTTGGGCCTTCAAATCCACACTCCATTAGATCGACATCTACAATTATATAATTTATGTCCCTTTTTCCACAGATGTAGTAGACCGGTCCAAAAAAGAAAAAGAGGTTCTAGCAAAACTAAAAGAGTCTAATAAAGAAGTTGATTAAGCATTAACAAAATTTGATTTGACAGAAATTTGACTTGGTGATTTTCTAATGTTGTTTAATTACATTTCACATTATCAAGTTCTTCTTAAAGCATATCAATTTCAATTTGACTGCTTTAAGTTGACTTTGCTAGTTCCTTCTTTCTTCTTCAAGCTTTCGTTTTACCTAGGCGTGCTAGTTTTTCTTTTCTTAAGCAATTTTATTTTTATTAATCAATGATCTCTTGAAGCTCATCAGTAATTAGGGGTGTTCATGGGTTTGGTTAAAAACCAAACCGATCCATAAACCGAATCATAAACCGAACCAAACCATTTAAAAAAACTGACATTTGGTTTGGTTTAGTTAGGTTTGGTTTTAAATTTGTAAAGACCGATGCTATTTGGTTTGGTTATGGTTTTACTTTTAAAAAATCATGAAAATAACCAAACAAAACCAATAGATTTTATATATATATATATATATATATATTATAATTATTTATATATAATTTATAAATAAAATATAAATATTTTATTAATTTATTCTTAAACTAAATTTTAATCTATGTCTACCCCAACCAATACTTTAGCCTAATTGCTCAAAGCCCCAAACCCAAGCCTGACTCTACCTACTATTACAAATAAGTTAACCCTACGGTCCTTACCTCACTTTTTCTACTTCAGCTTTCATAATACGTAGTACATCAACTGCTACTTCTTTTATTCTTCATTGAAAGGCAGCACCACATTAGCTTCTGTTGTTCTTCATAGAAAGCAAACGATAAAAAAAATTATTTTGAGTTTTTCATCTCACAAGGAAAAGAAAAAATAAAGATTGAAGCTTGGAAAGTGAAAACTTTAAATACAAGATTATTAAAGCTTGGGAGGTAATTTTTAGTTTTTTTATCTGGATTATGCTCTCTTTAGTAGTGTAGTCTTCACTTCATTTTT
>NW_025890067.1:0-13080 GCF_002878395.1 Capsicum annuum | reverse complement strand
ATTAAATTTTGACGACTCACTCTTAGGAGTTATCCAGAGTAACCTAGTCGACGGCCCAGTATACTTTAACTGTTACCCTAATTTCTCAGTAGACATTAATGATCCTAATATCATGGATGTTTTAACTCTTAATGTTAAAACAAAAAACATGAACAGTAAGGATAATACTAGAGAAATAGCGATAATATACAGAGTATATTATCGACTAATGGGTACAACTCTAGCGCCCAAAGCTAGATTCACAAGTCCTAGGGGTGTCACCACTCTCATGGAGGCAAATAAAGACAGAACCAATGTCTTTGTTCCCAAGCCTTTGGTCTGGGATAAAGTCATCCATAGTAATGAATGGCACTTCGATGCTATGACCCAACCCCTTCGTATCTATCCCAAAAAATCACAGATCCAAAGGGTTATTCAGCATCCTGATGGCTCGATTGATTTAAAATTCTTAGGCTTTGACGCCCCTCGGAACTCTTTGTTTCGAAGGTCTATCTCAAAGAGAGCTTCCACCTCAAAAACCCAGGAGGAAAGTGACGAAAATGATAATAACAATGACAAGGGCAAAGTAAGAGGAGTCGACTTCTCTGGTCCTGTGTCGAAAGTTTATTATCAGCAATCCACTAGGGTCCATGAGTCCCTGGAACCTGAAAATCCTTATGATCCAGGCAGTCCTACAACCTCTGATATGGAACCTCCCCCTACCATATCCCGTCAAAAAATTAGGACCGACCCCAGCCTACTCCTCATCAAATCTGATGAAGAGTATACACCTGACCTTAAAGCTCTTGAAGTCAGTTGGTACCTCCCTAAGGACGCAATAAAAAGGAAATGGTACACCAGTACCTATTCCAAGGAGCAACAAAAGGAATTAGGTCGACTATGGATAGCCGATATGAAAAGACTCCGATGTGACATAGAATTCTTTCGATGGTTTGAGTTTACCGGAAGAATGGAAAACCAAAATGAATCCCTTAACGTTATCATTAATAAATGGTATACCCAGAGTAACAAGATAATTGAATCCGTTAATCCTCCTCTCGAAGGGATAAAAATTCCTCATTCCAATGAAGTCCTCAATGCTTCACCCTTCAAAAAGAAACATGATAGACCTCTATCAGCCCCTATCAATAGAGACCTCGATAGGATAGTTGAACAAAACAACTATACTAATCAGGTCCTTCACACTATCTCCCAGCAAATAGGAAATACTAAAAACTCGATACTTCCTTTTAGTTCTCCCGCTCCTGAGAAAGGGGCTCCAAGCCCTAATCCTATAACCAACCCCATCTTTAAGATCCCTGAATTCCAAAAGAAAAAATTCCCTAATCTCAGTGATGACTTCAAAGTATCAGGAAAAATCTTGGAACAAATCAACGAAAAACTTTCCAAGTTTAAGATCTCTGAGAAAGCGGAGTCCAGCAACCAGAAAAACTCTCTTTCTAAACTCACCAGTGATCATTTTTCCACTAAGAAAAACTATTATAAAAAACCCTCTCCTCCAAACGTCCAATTTGAAGAAAATCCCTACCTCTCAACTTTCAACCATGATGGTAGAGGAATAACTGAATGGAATGTTGACGGTTTGGCAGAACACCAAATTTACAAAAAACTCCATGAAATGGGTGTATCCATCACGGCTTACAAAATTAGAGGAGCCATTGATAAGGAAGCAGCTACCATGATCGTATCAGGTTTCACCGGTATGATAAAACATTGGTGGGACAACTACTTCACTGATGACATTAAAAACCTTATCTATGGAGCCACGGCCATAGAAACAGTGGTCAAGAGTGAAAATGGCCAAGAAGTTCTAGAGCAAGTCGCAAAAAAAGATGCTTGTGCCACTCTCCTATACCACATCTCAAGACATTTCATAGGAGAGCCCAAATTATTCAAAGATAGGAGCTTAGAAATCCTTAACAATCTCACCTGCAAAGACCTAGCAGACTTTAGGTGGTACAAAGATACCATTTTAGTAAAGGTCATGATCCGACCTGATTGCAACAATGATTTCTGGAAGGAACGATTCATTAGTGGTCTCCCTTCTCTATTTGTAGAGAAGGTTAGAACCAAAATTAAAGATAGATTCGAGGGAAAAATCCCTTACGATATCTTAACCTATGGCGACTTGATAAGTTTCATCACCAACGTAGGGATAGATCTCTGCACTGACCTTAAACTTAAGAAACAACTTAAGAAAGATAGTACGTCCAAATATGGGTTAGAAACCTTCTGCCAGGACTATGGTTTCACCAGTCCTAGCAAAAAACATAGGAAAAAGTCCTCCAAATCTCACAAAAGGACCACCTTAAACAAAAGGTCCTTCAAAAGGGAATCTTATCAGCCTAGTAGAAAGACCAAATGAAAAATCTCTAAAACTAAAGATACTTTTTGGACTTGTGGCAAGACAGGCCACAGAGCGAAAGATTGCAAGTCAAATAGGAAGAAGAAAATAAGCCAATTAGAGATCTCTGAAGAAACCAGGACAAATTTATTCTCTATAATGGAAGATTCGCCTGAGTCTTCTGACTCCTATGCATCGTCCAGTAACGACTACAGCGATGAAGAATACATCAACGCCGCTTATGAGATGGATCAATCCCAATCTGGCCAAGAATGCGCTTGTACCGGTACATTCTGCTCTTGCACCAGAAAAACTGTTAATGTCATTTTAGGAAATCCTAAAGAAATCTTGTTTGACATTATAGAACACATCCAGGATGATGAGGCTAGAAATAAATATCTTCTAGAACTCAAACGATTAATGCTTTCTCACGAAGAGAAACCTCCCAAACCCATTAGTCAGCCTTTTAGCATGAAACAAGTTATGTCTAGATTCGACAAACCTGCGGAACCTTCTATTGCTGATCTTAAGGGAGAAATCTCTGCGTTAAAGGGAGAGATCAAGAATCTCAAAATCCGACTTGACCAAGTAGAACTTAACGTTCTTACGGATCAAGTCCTAAAAAATATACCTCTCCCCGAAAATGTTTCTCTGCCAGCATCACCTAAAGCCTTTCCAATCATCCCAAGTGATCATCTCCGAGAACCAGAGCCTAGTTCTTTTCCCAGCTCAGATTCTCCCTCAACATCCGGCAATGCTATTACGGCTATAAAGGCCTATAGCGAACACATAGTCATACAAATTGTCATAAATAAAGACTTTGTTCTTAACAGAGTCGCACTCTTCGATACAGGTGCCGATAGTAACTTTATCATTAAAGGCCTAGTGCCTACAAAGTACCGTCAAAAGAGTACCTCTCATCTTTACTCAGCCACGGGAGAAAAAATGGAAATCCATTATCAACTCCCTAAAGCTCATGTCTGTAACAATGGCATTTGCCTTGTTAATGACTTCTTCATCACCGAAGATATCACAGAAGATATCATCTTATGGATACCTTTCGTCAACCAGATTCGACCTTACTGGAGTGACTACGACGGAATTCGTACAACTCTTTTACACCAGAACTTATTTTTCCCTTTATTAAGGCCCCTCTCGCAAGAAGAAGGTAACCTTATTAAAGAACGAACTGTTTTTAAAATTAACCGACTTTCTTCCCATATCAATTTTCTTAAGCAAGATATTCACATAAAGAAAATTGAGCAGTCTTTAAAAACCCCGGAGATGATTACTAAAGTATGTAATCTCCACAAAAATTTTGAAAATGAAATTAGTTCCGAATTTCCTAATGCTTTTTGGGAACGGAAGAAACACTTAGTAGAATTTCCTTACATTTTTGGGTTTGACGAACAAACTATTCCTACTAAGGCCAGACCCATTCAAATGAACCAAGAAATGATGGAAATCTGCAAAAAGAAAATTGACCATCTTCTAAAGAATGGTATTATTAGAACCTCTAATTACCCATGGAGTTCCTCTGCCTTTTATGTCAATAACAGTTCAGAAAAGGAGCGAGGAACCCCTAGGCTTGTAATAAATTACAAGCCTTTGAACGCGGTATTAAAATGGATCAGACATCCGATTCCTAATAAAAGGGATCTATTAAAAATAACTTTCAAAGCTAATCTTTACAGTAAATTTGATATGAAGTCCGGGTTCTGGCAAATTCAAATTGCTGAGAAAGATAATTACAAGACGGCTTTTAACGTCCCATTTGGACATTATGAGTGGAACGTCTTGCCCTTTGGTCTTAAAAACGCTCCTTCAGAGTTTCAAAACATCATGAACAATATCTTCAATCCTTATACCTATATGTCAATTGTTTATATTGATGATATGCTTATTTTTTCGGAGAACATTGATTCCCATTTTAAACATTTAAACACTTTTTTTAAAATTGTTAAATTTAATGGTTTGGTCGTTAGTGCCAAGAAAATGAAGCTCTTCCAGACTTCTATAAGATTCTTAGGGCATGATATTTATCAAGGTAGTTATAAACCTATTTGTAGAGCCATTGAGTTCTCCTCCAAATTCCCTAATGAAATTATTGATAAGACTCAGCTCCAAAGGTTTTTAGGAAGTTTTAAATATGTTGCGGATTTCATTCCTAATATTAGGCAGGTCTGTGAACCTCTTTATAAAAGACTCAAGAAAACCCCAGTTCCTTGGAGTTCTGATCAAACCAATGTTGCCATTAAGATTAAAGAATTAGTCCAGAACCCTCCTTGCTTAGGAATTCCTAACCCCGAAGCCTTCATGATAGTTGAAACTGATGCTTCAGATATAGGGTATGGGGGTGTCTTAAAACAAAAAGTTGATGATAGTTCTCCTGAACAATTAGTCAGGTTCACATCCAAAATATGGAACCCTGCACAAAAGAATTACAGCACTGTTAAAAAAGAAATTTTATCTATAGTGCTATGTATCACAAAATTTTAAGATGATCTTGTCAATAAAGAATTTTTACTACGTATTGATTGTAAATCAGCCAAAGAAATTTTACAAAAGGATGTAAAAAATCTAGTTTCAAAACAGATATTTGCTAGATGGAAAGCTTTCCTATCTAGATTTGATTTTCAAATAGAATTTATTAAAGGAGAAAATAATTCTCTTCCCGATTTCCTAACAAGAGAATTTTTACAGGGCCACAATGAGACCCACAACACTGGGAAAAATCTCAGTCAACAACAACCAATTCGATCAAACCAAAATGGCTAGACCATTTTATTTGCCACCAGCATCATCAACCCCCTTGAGGCCATCAGTCCGCCAAAGGCCTGAACTAAAATCAGAGCTACATTCACCGTTCCACAACAAGTATGCAGCTTTGGTAGAATTTCCCAAGCTTCCTCCACCAATGCCAACCAGATTGGTAGATCTTAAAACCAACAAACCTTTTGATAAAGGATCATCTTCGAGCTCATCGGTACAGTCAAAGCAAAGCTATGCCATGAAGTCTCCAGAAACCTTTGCACAGGCTGTAAATCCCGCAATAGCCAAGGCAACACCAACTCCTCCCATCAAAGAAGAATTCAAATTCATTACCACTCAGGTAATGCCCATTATTGCTTTGGATAAGGAATATGAGGGATATCCTCTGGAATAGTTTATTAAACCAGTCTACAATGACAAAAATTTTGTGGATACAGAGAGTCCACTTAAAACCAAAAGATATTACGAATCCATCTTGGTAGATACAGATTCTATCGAGGTTGAGCATACAATGAATGAAAGGAATCCCGAATATATCAATTATTCTAGGTTCACCATTAAGAGGGTATTAACCCCGTTTAACTGGTTTGCAGATCACCTGCATACCCCTATTGCCTTATCTATGCCACATAGGCCCCAAACTTACAATTGGTACGACTACAAGTCTGCTTGGTTCAATTTTCTCTATGTTAGACCAAGACACACTTGGTTTGTTAAATACTGTCCTGCTATGGTAGAAGCTATTGTACCAAGATGGTTTTATGAATGGTGGGTATACTTCGGAGGGATTACAGAAATCTTTCCTCAACAATTCCTTAACCACTTTACAGAGATTTGCGCAAAAGAAGGGTGTAACCCTTCCAGAGCACATCCAAATGTGCAAGTTCTTCACTAAGAAGCGAGTCTCTTATATCGTCTCCTGGAATTTCGCCAAAGGAGAACAAGATAGAATTAAATATTTATCTAAAAAAATAAAAGTTAAAGGCTGGACCCCCAAGCCAACAGCTCCAAAAACTCCTGATAAAGGAAAAACCATAGCATCTTCAACTAATGTCTCACAGAGTAAAAAGACACTCAAAGAAAAATTAAAAAAGGCTTTACAAGATATGGAAAGTCAAGAAACCAACGAAGAAGAAGTACTACAGCTTCTGGAAGAAGCTTCCTCCAAAGAAAGCAGTGACAACAATGGGGATATGCTAAATCCCAAAGGAATAGCTAGGGCCTATATGGACCCCTATTAAGAATAAAGAAATGACCCCTTCAAACGATAGAGGTTCAAAGAACCGGAATTATTTTTGAAGAGGCATTCTACTATTCCTAGTAGGAATCTGTAGGACCAGATGCTTTAGGGAACAACTTTTGGAAAGAGTAATCAATAAGTAAAGAGATTAAACAACTTACAAATTTATTCAAACTTCAAAACATTACAAGAGAGATTACAAGAGATTGGGCAGGACAGAATTTCTAGTCTGAGGAAATATCTGATGCCTTCTCTTATGTTACAATTCGTCTTATATAGACAAGAGAAATAAAGATTATACATATGGAGTATACACTTGTAGGGCTATGATTTAGCCAGGGTTATAATTTAGTCTTTTCTTTTGAAAAGTAGATTCCCTTAGCTTTTCTTGAAAGCTGTCCTGAGTGAAATGCTTTTTCTTTTGAAAAGCAGATAAAAGCTGTCCTGAGTGGAATGCTTTTTCTTTTGAAAAGTAGATTTCTTTGGCTTTTTGTAAAGCTGATTGATTGCCCTTTAGAAAAGCATCTGGTCCTACGGATTCCTACTAGGAATAGTAGAATGCCTCTTCAAAAATAATTCCGGTTCTTTGAACCTCTATCTTTTGAAGGGGTCGTTTCTTTATTCTTAATAGGGGTACATATAGGCCCTAGCTATTCCTTTGGGATTTAGCATATCCCCATTGTTGTCACTGCTTCCTGTAGAGGAAGCTTCTTCCAGAAGCTGTAGTACTTCTTCTTCGTTGGTTTCTTGACTTTCCATATCTTGCAAAGCCTTTTTTAATTTTTCTTTGAGTGTCTTTTTACTCTGTAAGACATTGGTTGAAGATGCTGTGGTTTTTCCTTTATCAGGAGTTTTTGGAGCTGTTGGCTTGGGGGTCCAGCCTTTAACTTTTATTTCTTTAGATAAATATTTAATTCTATCTTGTTCTCCTTTGGCAAAATTCTAGGAGATGATATAAGAAACTCTCTTCTTAATGAAGAACTTGCACATTTGGATGTGCTCTGAAAGGGTTACACATCCTTCTTTTGCATAAAACTCTGTAAAGCGGTTAAGGAATTGTTGAGGAAAGATTTATTTAATCCCTCCGAAGTATACCCACCATTCGTAAAACCATCTTGGTATAATAGTTTCTACCATAGCAGGACAGTATTTAACAAACCAAGTATGTCCTGGTCGAACATACAGAAAATTGAACCAAGCAGACTTGTAGTTGTACCAATTGTAAGTTTGGGGCCTATGTGGCATAGATAAGGCAATAGGGGTATGTAGGTGATCTGCAAACCAGTTAAACGAGGTTAATACCCTCTTAATGGTGAACCTAGAATAATTGATATATTCGGGATTCCTTTCATTCATTGTATGCTCAACCTCGATAGAATCTGTATCTACCAAGATGGGTTCATAATATCTTCTGGTTTTAAGTGGACACTATGTATCCATAAAATTTTTGTCGTTGTAGACTGGTTTAATAAGCTGTTCTAGAGGATATCCCTCATATTCCTTATCCAAAGCAATAATGGGCATTACTTGAGTGGTAATGAATTTGAATTCTTCTTTGATGGGAGGAGTAAGTGTTGCCTTGGCTATTGCGGGATTTACAGCTGTGCAAAGGTTTCTAGAGACTTCATGGCATAGCTTTGCTTTGACTGTACCAATGAGCTCGAAGATGATCCTTTATCAAAGGGTTTATTGGTTTTAAGATCTACTAATCTGGTTGGCATTGGTGGAGGAAGCTTAGGAAATTCTACCAAAGCTGCATACTTGTTATGGAACGGTGAATGTAGCTCTGATTTTAGTTCAGGCCTCTGGGGGACTGATGGCCTCAAGGGGGTTGATGATGCTGGTGGCAAATCAAATGGTCTAGTCATTTTGGTTTGATCGGATTGGTTGTTGTTGACTGAGATTTTTCCCAGTGTTGTGGGTCTCATTGTGGCCCTATAAAAATTCTCTTGTTAGGAAATCGGGAAGGGATTTATTTTCTCCTTTAATAAATTCTATTTGAAAATCAAAGCTAGATAGGAGAGCTTGCCATCTAGCAAATATCTATTTTGAAACTAGATTTTTTACATCCTTCTGTAAAATTTCTTTGGCTGATTTACAATCAACACGTAGTAAAAATTCTTTATTGACAAGATCATCTTGAAATTTTGTGATACATAGCACTATAGATAAAATTTCTTTTTTAATAGTGCTGTAATTCTTTTGTGCAGGGTTCCATATTCCGGATGTAAACCTGACTAATTGTTCGGGAGAACTATCATCAACCTTTTGTTTTAAGACTGAGGGTTTCAACTATCAAGAAGGCTTTGGGGTTAGGAATTCCTAAGCAAGGAAGGTTCTGGACTAATTCTTTAATCTTAATGACATCATTGGTTTGATCAGAACTCCAAGGAATCGGGGTTTTCTTGAGTCTTTTATAAAGAGGTTCACAGACCTGCCTAATATTAGGAATGAAATCCGCAACATAATTAAGACTTCCTAGAAACCTTTGGAGATTAGTCTTATCAATAATTTCATTAGGGAATTTGGAGGAGAACTCAATGGCTCTACAAATAGGTTTATAACTACCTTGATAAAGATCATGCCCTAAGAATCTTATAGAAGTCTGGAAGAGCTTCATTTTCTTGGCACTAACGACCAAACCATTAAATTTAACAATTTTGAAAAAAGTGTTTAAATGTTTAAAATGGGAATCAATGTTCTCCGAAAAAATAAGCACATCATCAATATAAACAATTGACATATAGGTATAAGGATTGAAGATATTGTTCATGATGTTTTGAAACTCTGATGGAGCATTTTTAAGACCAAAGGGCAAGACGTTCCACTCATAATGTCCAAATGGGACATTAAAAGCCAACTTGTATTTATCTTTCTCAGCAATTTGAATTTGCCAGAACCCAGACTTCATAACAAATTTACTGTAAAGATTAGCGTTGAAAGTTCTTTTTAATAGATCCCTTTTATTAGGAATCGGATGTCTGATCCATTTTAATACCGCGTTCAAAGGCTTGTAATTTATTACAAGCCTAAGGGTTCCTCACTCCTTTTCTGCACTGTTATTGACATAAAAGGCAGAGCAACTCCATGGGGAATTAGAGGTTCTAATAATACCATTCTTTAGAAGATGTTCAATTTCCTTTTTACAGATTTCCATCATTTCTTGGTTCATTTGAATGGGCCTGGCCTTAGTAGGAATAGTTTGTTCGTCAAACCCGGAAATGTAAGGAAGTTCTACTAAGTGTTTTTTCCGTTCCCAAAAAGCATTAGGAAATTCGGAACAAATTTCATTTTCAAAATTTTTGTAGAGATTAGATACTTTAGTAATCATCTCCGGGGTTTTTAAAGACTGCTCAATTTTCTTTATGTGAATATCTTGTTTAAGAAAATTGATATGGGAAGAAAGTCGGTTAATTTTGAAAACAGTTCGTTCTTTAATAAGGTTACCTTTTTCTTGCAAGAGGGGCCTTAATAAAGGGAAAAATAAGTTCTGGTTTAAAAGAGTTGTATGAATTCCGTCGTAGTCACTCCAGTAAGGTCGAATCTGGTTGACGAAAGGTATCCCTAAGATGATATCTTCTGTGATATCTTTGGTGATAACGAAGTCATTAACAAGGCAAATGCCATTGTTACAGACATGAGCTTTAGGGAGTTGATAATGGATTTCCATTTTTTCTCCCGTGGCTGAGTAAAGACGAGAGGTACTCTTTTGTTGGTACTTTGTAGGTACTAGGCCTTTAACGATACAGTTACTATCGGCACCTGTATTGAAGAGTGTGACTCTGTTAAGAACAAAGTCTTTATTTATGACAATTTTTATGACTATGTGTTCGCTTAGGCCTTTTTGGCCGTAATAGCATTGTCAGATGTGGAGGGAGAATCTGAGCCGGGAAAAGAACTAGGCTCTTATTCTCAGAGATGATCACTTGGGATGATTGGAAAGGCTTTAGGTGATTCTGGCAGAGAAACCTTTTCGGGGAGAGGTATATTTTTTAGGACTCGATCCGTAAGAAAGTTAAGTTCTACTTGGTCAAGTCGGATTTTGAGATTCTTGATCTCTCCCTTTAATGTAGAGATTTCTCCCTTAAGATCAGCAATAGAAGGTTCCGCAGGTTTGTCGAATCGAGACATAACTTATTTCATGCTAAAAGGCTGAATAATGGGTTTGGGAGGTTTTTCTTCGTGAGAAAGCATTAATCGTTTGAGTTCTAGAAGATATTTATTTCTAGCCTCATCATCCTGGATATGTTCTATAATGTCAAACAGGATTTCTTTAGGATTTCCTTAAATGACTTTAACAGTTTTTCTGGTGCAAGAGCAGAATGTACCGGTACAAGCACATTCTTGGCCAGATTGGGATTGATCCGTCTCATAAGTAGCGTTGATGTATTCTTCATTGCTTTGGTCGTTACTAGACGAGGCATAGGAGTCAGAAGACTCAGAAGACTCAGAAAACTCAGGTGAATCTTCCATTATAGAGAATAAATTTGTCCTGGTTTCTTCAGAGAGATCTAATTGGCTTATTTTCTTCTTCCTGTTTGACTTGCAGTCTTTTGCTCTGTGGCCTGTCTTGCCACAAGTCCAACAAGTATCTTTATTTTTAGATATTTTTCGTTTGGTGTTTCTACTAGGCTTATAAGATTCCCTTTTGAAGGACCTTTTGTTTGAGGTGGTCCTTTTGTGAGATTTGGAGGACTTTTTCTTATGTTTTTTGCTAGGACTGGTGAAACCATAGTCTTGGCAGAAGGTTCCTAACCCATATTTGGAAGTACTATCTTTCTTAAGTTGTTTCTTAAATTTAAGGTCAGTGCAGAGATCTATCCCTACGGTGGTGATGAAACTTATCAAGTCGCCATAGGTTAAGATATCGTAAGGGATTTTTCCCTCGAATCTATCTTTAATTTTGGTTCTAACCTTCTCTGCAAACAGAGAAGGAAGACTACTAATGAATCATTCCTTCCAGAAATCATTGTTGCAATCAGGTCGGATCATGACCTTTACTAAAAAGGTATCTTTGTACCACCTAAAGTCTACTAGGTCTTTGCAGGTGAGATTGTTAAGGATTTCTAAGCTCCTATCTTCGAATAATTTGGGCTCTCCTACGAAATGTCTTGCGATGTGGTATAGGAAAGTGGTACAAGCGTCTTCTTTTGCGACTTGCTCTAGAACTTCTTGGCCATTTTCACTCTTGACCACTGTTTCTATGGTTTTTAATGTCATCAGTGAAGTAGTTGTCCCACCAATGTTTTATCATACCAGTGAAACCTGATACGATCATGGTAGCTGCTTCCTTATCAGTGGCTCCTCTAATTTTGTAAGCCGTGATGGATACACCGATTTCATGGAGTTTGTTGTAAATTTGGTGTTCAGCCAAACCGTCAACATTCCATTCAGTTATTCCTCCACCATCATGGTTGAAAGTTCACAGGTAGGGATTTTTTTCAAATTGGACGTCTGGAGGAGAGGGTTTTTTATAATAGTTTTTCTTAGTGGAAAAATGATCACTGGTGAGTTTAGAAAGAGAGTTTTTCTAGTTGCTGGACTCCGCTTTCTCAGAGATCTTAAACTTGGAATGTTTTTCTTTGATTTGTTCCAAGATTTTTCCTAATACTTTGAAGTCATCACTGAGATTAGGGAATTTTTCCTTTTGGAATTCAGGGATCTTAAAGATGGGGTTGGTTAGAGGATTAGGGCTTGGAGCCCCTTTCTCAGGAGTGGGAGAACTAAAAGGAAGTATCGAGTTTTTAGTATTTCCTATTCGTTGGGAGATAGTGTAAAGGACTTTATTAGTATAGTTGTTTTGTTCAACTATCCTATCGAGGTCTCTATTGATAGGGGCTAATAGAGGTCTATCATGTTTCTTTTTGAAGGGTGAAGCATTGAGGACTTCATTGGAATGAGGAATTTTTATCCCTTCGAGAGGAGGAGTAACGGATTCAATTATGTTGTTACTCTGGGTATACCATTTATTAATGATAACGTTAAGGGATTCATTTTGGTTTTCCATTCTTCCGGTAAACTCAAACCATCGAAAGAATTCTATGTCACATCGGAGTCTTTTCATATCGGCTATCCATAGTCGACCTAATTCCTTTTGTTGCTCCTTGGAATAGGTACTGGTGTACCATTTCCTTTTTATTTCGTCCTTAGAGAGGTACCAACGGACTTCAAGAGCTTTAAGGTCAGGTGTATACTCTTCATCAGATTAGATGAGGAGTAGGCTGGGGTCGGTCCTAATTTTTTAACGGGATATGGTAGGGGGAGGTTCCATATCAGAGGCTGTAGGACTGCCTGGATCATAAGGATTTTTAGGTTCTAGGGACTCATGGACCCTAGTGGATTGCTGATAATAAACTTTCGGGACAGGACCAGAGAAGTCGACTCCTCTTACTTTGCCCTTGTCATTGTTATTATCATTTTCGTCACTTGGAAAATCTATTTCTAGGATTAGTTTTGACCTCAAGTTGAAAATAGGCAATATAAATATCATTGGCTTTATTTTGACACATAGATTCTATATTTTGATGTTTTAGTTATTTAAAGTCCTTTTGGTTGGAGTACGGCTTTGGTGTGGAGGCTTGTAGACCAGTTTTTGGTATTTGAGGTAGGTCATGGCTTAAATTTCTTCAAACTAGGCTAGCTAGTGAATGTTGATACATAATCATGTCAATGGTGTGGGAACTAATCATGAAAATAGATTTATTATCATGTTATGCCCATGTGG
>NW_025890066.1:0-1237 GCF_002878395.1 Capsicum annuum | reverse complement strand
CATTATCTCATGAAAAAAAGTAGACAAAAACCTACCTTGATGCCAAACAACAAATTCTTGTATTGTCCATAAATCATCTACCTTTGCTCTGCGATGTTGAAGTGCCACCATGTTATCTATATAGTAATATCCATATCTTTAGATGTAAAATAGGATACATATTACTATATCAAGGGTCAGACAAAATTTGGGTAAAGAATAGGCAAGCAGATCTAGTTATTGAAATCAAAAATTGAATCTATCACGAGGTTCCTTGAAGAAAAAGGAATGTTCTCTCAAAAGTTGAGCACAAATAGAGAAAAAATAGGGTATTTAATCAACCCTTAAAATTTAGGAATCTCTAAGACCTAATTTCTAAGAATTTACCATTAAATAGGATGGAAATTGATGGGAAACTAATGAGAAATGGTTAAGGAGTGTTAGGCTATCTTGCATTGCATCAGCTACAGTGGATAGGTTCTCATATTTTCCTCTCTTTAATCCCTCAAATTGGAGTGAAAATGGTAAAAGAAGTGATGGAAAATTGGATGGAAAAAAGGGGTAAAAACCCCTGTGGTGCTGCTAAAATGGACACCTAAATGCTAAAGGGTCTTCTACTAAAGTGGTATCACGATGGCTAAAGTAGTCTAGCAGCTTTTGCAGGTACCGCTGCAACAGCCCCAAAGGCACTGAAGTGGTACCCTCTTTAGTGGCTACTGACTACTAAAGCAGACCCCAGTCATTAGGCCAGGGCCACTAAAGTAGCTCATGGGCACTAAAAATTCCCAATGGGCACTAAAGCGGTCCTATCAGGTACCCTGGTAACAGGTTTTTTAAGTCTAAAAATGGACTTCAACCGGGTGCTTGAGATATTTTTGGAACCCTGTGCACATAAATGAACTATGCTATCATACCAAATTCATTATTCCCAGACTCAATGTAATCGTTGGAACTTTTATCTGAGATTGTTTTGGCTAAATGTAGGGCCCACACCAATAGTTATATTTTTTATATAAACTGCCCAATAGCCCAATACGATCTTGGATGCCTCGAGACCTAAACCAAGGGTCCTCCTTGACTAAAATCAACATTCTCAAAGATGATAGCATAGTTAGAATTCTCACTCGAGGTCATCTACTAGGAGTTTTGGTCTAAGAATAAATCCTAAATTGTAAAATCTCCAAATAGAGAAATGAGGCTAAAACTCAAACGAACTGCCTGATAATCGAACCAACTATCTTGAAAGTCATAAATGACC
>NW_025890065.1:24215-95155 GCF_002878395.1 Capsicum annuum | reverse complement strand
TTGGGGGCTGAAGGACATGGGAAAAGACTCAAATACCCCTAAGTACGCGGCTTTTTAATAACTTAAAACTAAACTACCGATGTGCAGACTGACGCATCGATGTGCCGTGTCGAGTCCGCATTCGTTCACTAGAAATTGCACTGAGCTGAGGGAAAAATTATCTGTCGACACGATGGATGACGCAACGCGTCAAGATTGCATCGACTCACTATTTTTGTCATTTGAACATGGTCTAAATGAGGTTCAAAATATTCAAAATTTGTTCGGAAACACCTAATGACATTCCTGATTATGAATCAACCTAAAGATTGATACTTTAGGGTCATAAGAGTTGTGAAATAGAGTTTCCAACTTAAAATAGCTAAAATAATACTAAGTCTGAATACTTGATTGAAATTTTCTATGTTTGGGACCCCTTAACAAGATTTTAGGGAGTGAGTTAAGCTTAGGATTTTGTGGGGTCTTATAATATCTCCCCCTTGAGAACATTCATCCTTGAATAAGACTAAGCTGCGAATACTAATAGATAGAATTTAGACACTGGATATGCACAACTGAAGCATGACTTGATGATTGAAATTACTGATATACCGAGTTTATATACTAAACATGCATATCTAATGCATGAATACATAACTGAACATGATTCATGAATGTATGGCTGAGATTACTGATAAACTAAGCTTATATTGTCACCAAATCTAACTGATCCTCCCTCTATTTTCTTTATACAATAAAATCTTTCTTTTTTGCGATCATATGTCTAGGAAATTCACTATCGATGACCCACATTCCTTTTTATAGCTTTTATGGATGCGTTACTACAAAACAAGAGAATTAATTTTGCTTAGTGACCCAAGTGTTTTTGGGTCTTTCAACCAGATTCCAAACTTAATTTCATTCAAATTTATCTAATTATTCCTTTATGGACACAACCGAAGATTCGTCTGTGAGGGCTTCATCAATCATTTTAGGATTATTTTGATACACAAGAGCAAGGGCTGCTTGCTTTCTTAATGACGATCTTGTCTATATTTTATCATCTAGGTTTTTGATGATAAATTAATTTGGAAAGCTACAATTGTGTCTCAATTCTCTTGGAAAATTTGTTTTAATTGTTTCATTAGCGGGAGTCGACTCTAAAAGAGCTATAGTCGACTCGTCATTTGTCAGCTCAAGATATGTGTTTGTTTTGGCTCCAAATTATAGATCATTTACGTGTTATTCATCAATACTCAAGCTCATAGGAGAGTAGTTAGCTTCATCAAATATAATATGCATAGTTTCTTCAACATATAAAGTCCTTCCATTCTATGCTCTGTAGGCATGATTAGTGGGAAAGTACCCAAGAAACATACCTTCGTAACTTTGTGGATCAAATCTTCCTAAGTTACTTTTACCATTGTTTAGGATGAAGCATTTACATCCAAAAGGTGAAAGTAACTAATGTTAGTCTTTTTCCCTCTCCACAGCTTATGGGGAGTCTTCTTTAGAATTGATCTGATGAGGCATCTATTGATGAGATGATAGGCTTTTCTTACTGCCTTTATCTAAAACTGGTCTGGTATGTTTGTCTAGCAGCATAGTTCTTGTAGTTTCTTGAAAAGATCAATATTTTTTTCCATCACACTTTTTTATTGAGGAGACTGGGGTGGGGAGAAGTTTAGAGAGTACCCATTCTAAGCATAGTATTCCTCATAATATTTGTTCTCAAATTCTCCTCAATGATCACTGTGAAAATATGTAATGAAGTGTCTTGCTTCTATGTGTACTTTTCTACAAAAGATCTCAAAAATTATAAAAGCCATGTGTTTATGAGCAAGAAACATTATCTAGGTAAAGCGAGAATAATCATCAACAATAATAAAGACAACCTTTTTCCACCAATAATTTTGATCTTGGTGGGGCCAAATAGATCCGTATGGATCGTTTGAAGGGGTTTGATAGTGATGACCAGGTTTTTGACTTTGAATGATGTTCGAGTCTGTTTACCCAATTGGTAAGCATCACAGATGTGATTTTTTTCAAACTTGAGTTTTCGCAAACCTTTCACCTGTTCAAGTCTGGAGAATTCCTTAATCCCATGCATACTGGCATGCCCAAGCTTTCTACGCTACAACCAAGTGTCATTAGTTTGCACAGTGAGGCAAGTAAGAGTAGAAAAATTAGGATTATTCAGAACATAACTATTATCGATGCATTCACTGATAAGAGAAATATCTCTTTATTTATGTTTGATGGAACAACTTTTGGCTTTAAAGGATACTCTAAACCCTGTATCATACAGTTGACTGATATTAAGCAGGTTATGTTTGATTCCGTCTATAAGATACACTTCAATGAGTTTGCATGAGGAGTTGAGCTTTAATGAGCTGACTCTAATGACATCACCTTTAGTATTTTCACCAAATCTGACTGATCCTCCCTCTATTTTCTTTATAGTACAAAATTTTTCTTTATTTTTTATCATATGTCTTGGACATTGGCTATCGATAACCCACATTCCTTTTTATAGATTTTATGGATGTGTTACTACAAAATAAAAGAATTAATTTTGCTTAGGTACCCAAGTGTTCTTGGGTCCTTGAATGTTATAGGTACTTCCTTTCGGTCTTCAAACCCATTCAACTTTAGAAATTTATCTATATCTATGAGATTTGTGCCCTTTCTATCCATATCTTTGAAAAGAGAAAGAGGTTTTAGCTGATTCAAACAATCTTAATGAGGAACTTGAGTTTCTTTTAAAAGAATTTGATCTTACGAAACTGTGACTGTGTGATTTTCTAATGCTATTTAATTATACTTCACATCATCAAGTTCTTCGTGAAGTAAGTCAATTTCGATTTGACATGCTTCAAGTTTAACTTAATAATCCCTTTATTCCTACTCAAGTTTCCATTTCAACAGAGCTTCTCAGGTTCTCTTTTATTGAGCTAGTTTATTAGATTCATCAATAATCTTTTGAAGCTTATCAGTAATCGTATCTATATTTGATTCAAGGATGTTACAGTTATGATAGTTTTAGGACCTTACCTCACTTGATTCACCTTTTTCCATGAAGCATATATTGGCTACTTTTATTTCTTCCTCAGTTTTATCTTCATCACTCCAAGTCCTAAAGTTTTTGTTTCTTCGGGATGATCTTCTTTTAAATTATGGACAGTTTTTGTTTAAAGTGGCATATCTTTAAATAGTAATAGCTGTGATCATCATTCCTTGTCTGTTCATTGTTTTTGACTCCTTAAGGTCTCTGTTGTCTCTGTTTTAAGATCTTCCTTACTCTACAATTTATAAGAGTCATTCCTTCACTATTGGCTTTTTCCAGGAATTCTTCTTCTCCAGTTGTTACAATATTGAAGGCCACTGGTTTCTTCTTTTCTTCCTTATTGTACCTGCTGATATAATTTCATTCTTACGTAATGATATTACCTCATAATTCATCATATGTCATGTTGTGAAAGTCCCTATCTTCTAAAATGGTAACTTTGGTTTCCTATGATTTAGTGTGGCTTCTAACAAGCTTCTGAACTTGCAGGTTGTGCGGATTGAAAATCCCTAATGATTTCAGCTCACATACAATTTTACTGATCTAGCAAACATTGGTTCCACATTTTCATTTTCTTCCATTTTGAACAGCTCTTACGCATTGACCAGAGCACTAGTTTTTGCCTTTTTGACTTTGGTGGTTCTTTCATAAGTTACTTCTAATTTGTCCCGTATCTCTTTTATGGTTTCACAAGTTAATATCTTGTTGTATTCTTCTCCGCTCAGTTCACATAGGAGTAAACTTATAGCTCGTGCATTAGTTTGAATTACCTCTTTTTATTATTTAGTGACTTTGAAAATTTCTAGGTCCTCCACGTCAGTACTTCTTGATTTCGTGTCCTTTTGTTTTTTTTTGAGTCCTGGAATAGGCTTTGGTCTCTTCTTAATGACAACCCGTGTTTAGAAGTCATTTGATTGAATGAAGATTCTGAATTTGTTCTTCTAATAGGAGTAGTGTTGTCTATTTAAATACAGAGGGATCGTAGATGAGTGACTGTCTTGAAGGTAAACTCCTAAAATTTGGTAGTTTTCCATTTGATCTTTACTTACGTGTGGTTAAGCAACACTATTGGTAAAACCTACTCTAATACCAATTGAAGTTTAAGAGGGGGTGAAGTGAAAAATTCCTTTAAGCCAAATGACAAGCCTTCATAGTTGACTCACCTGTAGATCAGTATACTTAACAAACAAGATTAGATTTAAGCGAATAAGCAAGTAAATAGTAATTTGAAATAAGAACACAAAGAGTTATCCTGATTTGAAACACCAATTTATGCCTACTTCTAGTCCCCTTGGGTTTCAAAGTTTTCTTAGATCTTTTCAAAGTAGAGTCTAATACAAGAACAGTAAACTAAGAAGTACAAAGCTTTATTGAAACTAATTTTGAGACCCACTAAGATTTTCTTTTAAAGTTGTGTAAGTGCTTCGATCTTTGGCCTTTTCTTTTATGCTCTTCAGCTGCTTTGGCTTCTTTTCTTTATAAGGATTTGAATTGATTCCTTTATTGAGGCATGGAACCATATGGTATGTTCATATCAGATATGTCCATGCATGGTACAGCCTTTTATTATTACACCCATACATGTCCATATGAAATATGTCCATGTAGAGGGTGCAGTCTTCTTTCCTTTTTCTTAACTTGTCGACCTTATAGTTGGGGATACAATATGATTCATGATTGATTCTCCTCCTAAGTTTGGTGCCATCTTCCTTTTGCGAGACATCCTTGGAGATTCTAGGATATCCTGGATTGATTCCTCAGGGATCCTTCTTGATTAATTGTATTTTCAGTGTATCCTGCAAGATATTTGTTTATTAGTTTATAATTATCAAAACATATGATGAGAGTATGGGGCGAACATGAAGGAAATTCATATTTGAAATTTGGGACAATTTGTTTTAGATTTGCCATGATTTGGATTGATTTACAACAGCTCATTGAAGGTCGAATAAGATCAACTATTCAAATTTTTACCATTAAAAAGCTCTGATTTAAGTGGATTATATATCAAAGCACAATGATTAATCAAGAATATTTAGGTACATACAATTAACAGAATTATTAATCTAGGGGAGTCTCAATACCTTACTTAGTTAACTACATAAACCTTGACTTGGTTGACAAGGATTTAATTTCAAATCTGATAATCCTCTCACATATTTCCCCTTTACCGCTTATTTTACTCCTACAAAATCACAATATTGATTCTTTGATACTTAACGCCAAAAACAGAGTGTACTAAAATAGAGAGAGATCTACATGTGTGTCTTGAAAATTTTAAGTTTCACTATTTCTCTCCACTTCCCGCTTCCACTTCCCATCATCAATTTAGTAATCAAACAACTAAATGTGTGGTCCAAATCTATAAATACTGTTGTAATATTGATAACATTTCATGATATAGGGAAAATGTTTTCTTCCCTATGGTTAATCTTTTCAGACTTTTGACAAAGAGCAAATCATCCAATTATATATATAGTTGCAAATATTGACATTGCATCTTTTATTTATGTAAGAAATGACCTACACATGGTATTTCTTCCTTTATAAATTAAGAGCTTTGTCTCATTTGAAAGACATGCCCAAAACTAAGAGAAAAATAATATAGAGAGAGTGTGAGGTATTCCACAAACTATGATAAAAAATAGTCTGTGAAGGAAATAGAGTAAGTGATATTTCCGTAAGGTGGGAGACAAAACAGAATGATTTCTTGAGTGTATACTAGTCATTTTGAGTATTGTACTTATGACTACAGTGTAAAATTTCATACTATAGTAATATCAGTTGCTCCTCTTGGTCTGTGGTTTTTACCTTATTTAAAAGGGTTTCCACATAAAACTTTTGGTGTCATTATTTTTTTCTGATTATTTTGCTACAAATACATTTGTTGTTATTTCGTGTTTACTCAACAAACTGGATCTGTACTTTTTGGTAAACTTTGAAAGCCAACACAAGTAGAATAGTTTCTTTGAATGACATTAATTATTCCATTTGGAAGGGAAAAATGGAAGATCTTCTCTATGTCAAGAATTTTCATCAATCAGTCTTTGACACTATAAACTTGAAAATAAAACTGATGAAGAGTGAAACCTGTTACATAGACAGGTTTGCGATTTTATTACACTGTGGGTTAATGATAATGTGTTGAACCATATTTCTAAAGAGACGCATGTTTGGTCCCTATAGGAGCATCTTGAAAGTTTGTATGCTCGAAAGACTGAAAATAAAAAGATGTTCTTTATAAAATAAATGTATGGGTTAAAATACCATTATGGTTCTCCAATGACAGATCACCTGAATAACTTTCAGAGGATCATGAACCAGTTATTTGCTTTGGGAATTAAGTTTGATGAAGAAATTCAAGGCGTGCTTCTACTTGGTTCCCTACCAGACTTGTGGAAACCATTTAGAACTTGATTATCAAATTCATCTCCTAATGGCATA
The DNA here is from genome assembly GCF_002878395.1 of Capsicum annuum. NCBI lineage: Eukaryota > Viridiplantae > Streptophyta > Magnoliopsida > Solanales > Solanaceae > Capsicum > Capsicum annuum. The sequence goes on along the minus strand of NW_025890065.1, from coordinate 88,665 downwards.
ATTTGTATGGATTTTTCCAAGAGTAGTGTTCTTAATAAAGATATGAGATAAAAGTCTCAATGTTCCTCTTCATTCAATGTCTTTGTGACTAACACTAGAGTGAGAATCTAGAATCATGGTTTTCAAAATAGAGAACACTATAGAAGCAAATTTAGAGGTAAATTTAAAGATATTGAGTGCTATCTTTATGGCTTAAAAGGGCACACAAAAAAATTTATTCAAAATTTACAGAAAGAGAACACAAACAAGGAGGAAAATAAAGAAGACGACAATGAAAATTGCATAACCCCCATCATGACTGAAGATCTTGTTACTGTCTCTAATGCAAACTAATAAATATTGCTTGTGGTTAGTCAAACTGGGTTGTGGATTCTGGTGCAGCATCTCATGTGACATCAAGGAAGGATTTTTTCGTATCTTATACTCCAGATGACTTTTGAACCTTGAGTATAGGCAATGAGGTTGTTTCCAAAGCGGTTGGTATTGGTACAATTTGTTTAAAAACTAGTACTGGATCTAAACCAGTTTTAAACTATGTGAAGCATGCACCTAATGTTTGTTTACACTAGATTTCTATTTGCAAACTAGATAATGAGAGATATGTTAGTACCAATGGTGATGGAAAATGGAAACTCATTAAGGGCTCTTTGGTTGTGGCTTATGGAGACAAGCATTGTGGTATATACTGGACTACGACTTCTACTTATGCTACTATGGTAAATATAGTTGAAAGCTCTAGCTCTTTAACATTATGACATAGGAGGCTTAGTCACAATAGTGAGAAAGGACTTAATGTTCTAGTTAAGAAAAAATTACTGGTAGATTTTAAAAGTGCTAAATTAGAAAAATGGAAGCATTGTTTGGCTGAAAAACAAAATAGAGTTTCTTTCAAGTCTCATCCTCCTTCAAGAAAGATAAAGTTTTTTAAGTTGGTGCATTCATATTTGTGTGGTCCAATAATAACAAGGACTTTGGGTAGTGCACTTTACTTTGTAAGTTTTATTAAAGATTTCTCAAGAAAGCTTTGGGTTTATGTATTGAATAATAAAGACCAAGTGCTGGTTGTCTTTAAATAGTTTCAGGCTTCCATTGAAAGTAAAATAAGAAGAAACTTGAAATTTATTCATACTAATAATGATGGTGAATTTTGTGGACCATTTGACAAATACTGTTGTCATGACCCAAGCCGAGGCCCTGGATGCGACGGGCATCCCGAATTATCAAGGCTCGAGACACCCCTATAACTCCCTAAACCACTAATGATATTGTCCGATCTGGGCCAGGCCCACACTGCTTTAAAATATGTTACTAAGGAGTAAGGATTTCTTACTTATATTCCCAGCATTACTCCTATGTTTTGCTGATATGGGATTCCTTCCTAAGTTGGGGTGTTACATACACCCCTCTTATGGACTCAGTGTCCTCGCTGAGGTTTGCCCTACCAAATTTAGGACTGAGGTTTGCCTCGCCTTCTCGGGATTTTCCTATACTTAGTTTGAACTCTGGCCCTCATCAATAAGGAAAGATACAGGAGCGGCTCTGATACCATTTTGTCACGCCCCAAAAATCTGTCCTGAGATGTCACACAGTACTTAGAACCATGAGTGGTCCCAAGCTAACCCTTCCACTAGCATAACCCATAAACAACTGAATAATATGTACAAAATGTCTGAGATTATTGTACGGAAACATAACAATGATTGAATCTGGGAAAATACAATATTAATACAACTTTTACATTAAGATAAAGTCTGAAAAGAGGGACTGAAAATACACAACTGACTTTAACTGACATCTGTGAAGCCTCTACTATACTGACTATAGATAGCTGTGATGCGACTCCAACTATCACTAATCAATACATATGAATAAGAAAATAAATTACATCAATAACATCTAACTAAAGTCCCCAAAGTAGGAAGACTTCTCATCTGCTAGCTGGAATCTGCAACTGTCTGAATATAGTATACGTGCTACAACTGAGCTGATACCTACATTATGAGATAATGTAGCACATAGACATATATGTGTATCATTACTTTGAGGATATACTGAGTATATGGGGGTGAAATGCATAAGTAAAAATATCATCACAGTTTATAAGATCATTCATAATAAATGTAAATGACTCACATAAGCTGGAATTTATGAAATGCTGAAATCTATAATAATAAGAAGCAAAACATACTTTCTAAATCTCGTGAACTATTCCACTTAGTTTTGAAGTATGTAAAATATCTTAGCTTAAGGATTAAAAATATAAAATCACAGCTTCTGAAACATATTCTTTTATCTTAAATCTTAAAATCAATAGATCGTTAAAAAGTGGGGGACATTTGTTGGGAGGTTCTTCTAACCGACATACACCATATGAGCATCATTGGAGTCCCACGACTAATCCCCATAATGTTAGGGTTGTTCTACCCTTTCCATCCAAAATAGAACAATCTCATCTTAGAGATCACAATCTCAGTCATCTACGTAGAAGTAGGAATAATCTAAATCCTATGTTGGCACATAGTTTTGGGGTATAAAACCGTAATAATGTACCAATCTCGGTGCTAAATACTACTCCCAATCTCATGCTCAAGATCTCTAGAAAATCCACTTTAAAAGTAATCTAATGGTTTATAATAAAAACCAATTGTAAATCTGTAATCTGAATCTGTAAAGTGGATTTCAAATCTATTCTGAGACCAAAAGGTCAAATCTTTCTCGATAATCTGAAAATATTCTCATCATGGTGTGCTCATAGTACAACAGTTCTTTGAATAATAATCTTTAAATAGAGTTTAATGATCCATGTATTAATCTCATTATGAAACATCTCAAATTCCATGCTTGATAAAATAAACATTCATAAATCATCTTAAAATCTGGAAATTTCAGCAATATGCATAAAAACATAAACATACTCATGTAATTCAATTTCTAAATTATTGAAAATCTCATAATCTCATGAATAACAATATGGGGTGTAAACCCAAACTTCAAATTCATAGAAAAACATATAAAATCAAATAACCTTCACAATAAAATCAAGTTTTAGGCACAAGGACGAAAGGATTTCCTTGTTCATAACCCCACATACCTTAATTGATGATCTTAAATGCTAAAACTTGAATCTTGGATCTCTATTGATGCTTTGAAGATGAATTCTTAGAGTTCTTGTATTGGAAATCCTTAATCTTGAGTTTCCTTGGAGAATTAATGGAGAAATTTGGATTTCTTGGAGAGAAAGTTTGAGCTTTAAGGTTTTCTTTTGAGAGTGAAAAGATGAAAAGTGAATATGATGAGCTTTGAATGGATTAAATTCTCTGTTATTGATGACTTGGGGCTTGGAAAACACCAAAGAGCCCTTTTTAAACTTCAAGTCGGAACTAAAAAAAGCAATATTTTTCCCGATTTGGTTGGCCACCATGATGCGCCACAATCACGGTGGCTCACTGGAAATGGATGAACGGGAACTGGGGACGCACCATGATACGCCAAATCGTGGTGCCCCTTGGATTGCTATTTTGACCCTTGGCGCGATGCACCAGAATTGCGGGGTCTCACTGGAGTGGGACAATTGGGAAAATGGGCTTCTCCAAGAGCGGGGCTATTGCGGAGGGCCACTCGAATTTTACCATTGAGGATTTTGCCTTCTCTGCGATGCGCTAACACTTCAGGTGGCACACAGTTTTACTTAAAATGCTCTAACTTCTTCACTGAGTGTCGGATTTAGAAGAATTTAGTATCGATAAAAATCTTATTCAATTTTCCACACAATGAAAAGTTGAAATTTTAAAATACCGTATGAAATAAATGGTATTCATATTTGAAGCAAATTCTTGAAATTCTAGGGACGAATTTAATTTAGGAAAAGTACAGGGTATTACAACTGTAATAAATAAGGTATTAGACACAAGAAGACTCCTCGTAAGACTCCTCATCTTAATGGTTTAGTAGAAGGATGAACGGGGCCTTAATGAAAAGATTTAGATGTTTTCTTTAAAAAGCAAAGTTTTTGAACTCTTTTTGGGGAGAGGCTCTATTGTCCGTTGTACAAATTATTAACTTATCTCCTATTGTTGCTTTGCAAAGTGATGTACCAAATAGAGTTTGGTATGGGAAGGATTTTTTCTATGACCATTTGAGAGTATTTAGTTGCAAAGCTTTTGTGCATATGCCCAAAGATAAGAGGTCAAAGTTAGATGCTAAGACAAGCCAGTGTATCTTTATTAGTTATGGCCTTGATGAGTTTGATAATAGTCTATATTATTCAGTTGAGAAGAAGTTTGTAAGAAGTTGTGACATTATCTACGTGGAGAATCAAACCATTGAAGATATTAACAAAGTAGAAAAGCTAGAATCTTTAAGTTATGATAGTGTGTTTAATCCTGATCAAATTTATCATACAAGTGTGCATGATGTTGGTGGGCTTGATAATAGTGTTGACACCCAGAACCATGTTCTAAATCAGTATATTGATATTGATAATGACAATGATATTATTGATGACGATACTCCAATTCAAGAAGCGGATGAGTCAAATATCTCACTTAAAGGTCTACAAGACATGGTATTCCTTCGCTTCATTATTATCCTAATGAGTATGCATTACTCACTGATAAGGGAGAACCTGAATGTTATAAGGAGGCCATGAAAGATGAGCATAAGGATTAATGTATTAAAGCCATTCAAGATGAGATGAAATCTCTACATAAAAACTACACTTATGAGTTGGTGAAATTGCCTAAGGGCATAATATCTTTGAAGAATAAGTGGGTGTTCAAAGTAAAATTTGAAGAACACGGCTTGTAGCCCAGATACAAAGTTAGATTGGTTGTCAAAGAATTTGATCAGAAAAAGAGTATTGACTTTGACAAAATATTTTCTCCTGTGGTAAAAATAAACTATATTCCTACAGATCTTGATTTGGTTGCTAGTATTCATTTCTATATTAAGCAGATGGATGTGAAGACATTTTTTCATCATGGTGATCTCGAAGAGAAAATTTATATGAAACAATCTAAGGGCTTTAAGGTAAAATGTATAAAAAATTATGTGTGCAAACTTAAAAAGAGTCTTTATGTCATGAAGAGAGCTCCTAGATGGTAGTATAAGAAGTTTGAATCTATCATGGACGAGCAAATCTATAAGAAGACTTCTTCAAATTATTGTGTATTTGCACAAAGTTTTTTAGATAATGATTTTATCATCCTTTTGCTATACGTGGATGATATGTTTATTGTGGGTAAGAATGCTTCCAGGATTGACGAGTTAAAGAAACAGTTATGTAAGTTTTTTACTATGAACGGCTTGGGTTATGCTAAGCAGATTTTGGTCATAAGGATTGCTCCAAGATTTACTTGTCACAAGAGAAATACATTGAGTGTGTACTGGAGTTCTTCAACATAAAGAATGTCAAGGTTGTTAACACACCCCTTGCTGGTCATATGAAGCTGAGCAAGAAAATGTGTCCTACAATGAACGAGGAGAAAGAGAGCATCGCTAAAATTCCATATTCCTCTGTTCTTAGAATATAATGTAGGCAATGGTGTGTACCAAACCCAATTTTTTTAGTTTTTAGTGTTATCAACAGGTTTCTTGAAAATGCAAGAAAGGAATATTGGGAAGCAATCAAATAAATACTACAGTACTTAAAAGGCACCTTTTTATTTTGGGGGATCTAATCTAATCTTTAATGACTATACAGAAGTTGATATGGCAAGTAATCTTGATAACAGAGAATCCACTACTGGGTTTTCTTACATTTTCAGGGGGATCTATATGATGACATGCCAAGTTACAAAAGTGTGTCACGCTATCAACAACTGAAGTGAGTATATTACGATTACTGAAGTTTGCAAGGAAATGATACGGCTTAAGCAGTTCCTTCAAGAACTTAAATTGCACTAAATGAAGTACGTTGTCTATTGTGAGAATCAAAGTGCAATAGAGTTAAGCAAGAACTCCATGTACCATGCAAGAACAAAACACATTGATGTGAGGTACCATTGAATTCGTGAACAAGTGGAGAACGAGTCATTCTATGTGAAAATCACACGAGTGAAAATCCTGTGGATATACTAATAAAGGTGGTGCCAAAAGATAAGTTCGAATTGTGAAAATATTCTGTCGGCATGAGCTCTCTCTGTGAAGATGAGGATACCTCTTTCAAATGTGTGGGACTAGAGGGGGAGATTTATCAGGTCCAGCCCTATAAATGCCATTGAAAAATTGATGGCATTCCATGATAGATGGAAAATTTTTTATTCCCTATGGCTAATCTTTTCAAACTTTTGGCAGGGAGAAAATCAACCAAGTATATCTATAGTTGCAAATGCTGACATTGCAACTTTTATTAATGTAAGCAATGACCTATGCATGGTATTCTTTTTCTATATATTGAGGGCTTTGGCTCATCTGATAGACACACTAAAAACTAAGAGAAAAATAATATAGAGAGACCACTAAGGTATTCACAACCTGTGAAAGAAAAATTAGAGCGAACAATAGTTTATTAAGGTGGAAGTCAAAAGAGGGTTATTTCTTTTAAGTGTGTAGTAGTCGTTTTGAGTATTGTACTTGTGACTACAATGTTAAATTATTTACTATAGTAATATTAGCTGCTCTTATTGGCCTGTGTTTTTCCCCTTATTTAAAAGGTTTTACATAAAATTCTCGGTCATTATTTTTCATTTTTTCCCTATTATTTTTTCACAAATACTTTTGTTGTTATTTTGTATTTATTCAACACTAAACTACTTTGATTCCCTGGTATGTTGTAAGATCAAACAGGAAATCATTCACACAGGGGAATGTTACCCAAACCCCATAATGTTCGGAGTATAAAAGATTATACTACTACTTTTTCAACAAAAAAAAACAGAGAAAAATATCGTACTTTTCAAGAAAACACAAGTAAAATCATATTGCATCTACACATGAACTAGCCTTTCTATTTACACACATAGAAAAGGAGAATCTTGGTTTATATTACGTTAGATTTTGAGTTGCACTTGTTAGCATGTCAAAACAAAAATTGATAAAAAGGAAAGTTTTCTATTAGCTTATGCCTTCAACCCCACAAAGGTCGAATTCTTGCAAGAAAGCAACAACCTGAGATTTGTGAATAGACCAGCCTAGGACAGAATTGAATACTCATATATTTGAATTATTAATAGAAAGATTTGTGTACAAAGAATCAGATATGCAACATTATAGTGCAAAACAACAAATGTCTTTCTCAGTTTGATACTACTCTTTGATCAATAAACCCAAAACTATCTCATTTATAGTACTAGTAAAAAGAATCACTATTAATAAATACTACCTATTCTTACACTTGTAGCATAGCATTGAATTAGAGGGAGTACTTATAACACCCCGTATTTTGGGTTAGAACAAAAACCGTCATTTCTATGCGTAGATGATCCAAAAGCCTTAAATCCTATACAAATTTGGCATGTTAATCAATTATCTAGTGTGCTAACCTATTTCAGCATGAATTGAGACCATAGAGGTCCCCAAACTCAAGGACGAGTTAAAAGTTTTCCTATATTTCGAGTTTGAGTGAGCGTCAAAACTTGGATAAGCTTCAATGACCATAACTCTTTTTATATGATAAACTGGGTGTCCTAATATATATCAAATGAAATGTATTTGAGTCCTCTTTCTAACATCATTGGTTTCACTTTAATTCGGTATTGGAGTAGAAAGTTATGCTCATTTTATTTTGAAGTGTCTGTCTGCCAAAAGGTGATGACGAGTCTAATGACTTATCAGCTGTATGATGGACCGTTAGACCTGGTCGTCAGCCTAAGGAAGTGAATGGTGAAAACCAGCCCAAAAGTGATGACCTGGGTGATGACTTATCACCTGAGTGACAGCCCATCAACCTTGGTCGTCAACTAATGTAATTATGCAATTTTTTAGAGTTCCTTAGGGGTATTTTAGTCTTTCCCTCGATCCAAAAACCTTTCACATGAATTAAATCACACCTTAAGTGTTATTAATCAATCACTATCAGTTTTACAACATCAAAAACTTCGTCTTCACTCTCAAAATAAGATCAAATTAGGGTTTTCTCCAAGAACAAGAAATTTCAGAAAATCAAGTCTTAAGTTCAATATCTCCAAGAAACAAATCAAGATCCAGGTTTCATCTATCAAGATCTAGATTTCATCTTTCAGATCTTATAATTGAAGGTACGTGGAGTTTATCCTAAAAATTACATGGGCTTAAAACTATTAGAGCATGATTTTAAGATTTTTATGCATGAATTTCAAAGGGTTTTTGGAATCTATGTTCTAAATTACGTACTCCGAAATTTTAATGTTACTATTTTTTTGAACTTGTGGTACTATCCCCTAAATTTATTTACATGTATACGTATATGTATGGGATTTGAGATTTAAGATTGTTTGAGAGCATAAATTATGAACTCCCTCTCTTGTATTAGATTAAAGCTTATGGTTTTGTTGGAAAAGAGTTTAAATGCATATTTTATGATTTGAAAGATGTTCTCTCAATGCCCTTGTACTTGAATAAGATTTTGAATTATTGAGAGGGTGTTTCTTGATATAACTATGTGATGTTAAAGAAAAAGAATTGCATGAGATTGAGACTTTTAACATGACCACCTTTGTTTACTGAATCATTGATAAAGAGAATTAAATGCATGGTTTTACATGAGTTTCTTGAAAGAATTGTTGATATGGTGATCCTAAATTTTATGATTTGAAAACAGAGATATAAATTACTATAAATGGCTCAGAGAATGTGACTTGCAAGTCAATGGTATGACGATATCATATATGTGCATATTCCAGTTAAAGATTTTAGAGCATGCATGTTTAAAGAACTAAAAATGGGCATAAAGAAGGTTAGGTGGTTACCCGAAGAAGGCATGAGTTCAAGTAACTCTTAGCCTAAAATCGTATTTCCCAATATGGGTAGATTATTACTGTACACTAGCGACGGCCATGTGGCATAGTAGATTCAGAGACTCCGACTCTTGCGGCACACTTGGGTTGGGGCTTGGCTGCCGAGTTAATGGCAGATCCCATATCGACCATGGGATTACAGATTGTAGGTGCAAGTAAGTTAAAGAGTGTCACAGATTTTAGATATTTTCACAGAGTCTTTTAAAATACCCATGTGATTTCTTACTATATGATATGTTTATGAACTGCTTTAAATTGCTCTCATATATGTTGAATATAAATAATTATTTTGAATTTGCTCTGTATATCAGTACATCTGTATTGACCCCCTTCCCCTACCTCTCATATTTGAAGGCTCAGTTTAGGGGTCCAGATAAGCAGTAGATAATTCAGACAGCAGATCAGATTGTATAGTGGTGAGCCTTCTCTATTCCAGAAGGCCTGTCATTTCAGATTATTTCATCTATTATAGTTTTGGTCTATTGGGGGCCTTGTCCTAGTTTTTAGATAGTTGTTAGATTTTCATGTAGTAGAGATTCCACAGAATGTTCTAGATGTTGTTTAGTTGATTTTAGATTTCATTCCTTATTGTTAAAATTAATCCAGATTATGACCATGTTTCCATATTAGATCAAAATTCTGTATTTTCTTTTATTATATGAATGTTGTGCATGACTACCAGATAGAGTAGGACATCCGGGCCTTCATGGTTTGGGATGTCTGTCACGGCCAGGCCCTAGTTTGGGTCGTGACAAACTTGGTATCAAAGCACGGTTTATGGTCCCAGGGTGTCTACAAAATTGTGCTGGGTAGAGTCTTGTTTATGGGTGTGTAGGGCGCCCCACTTATAAGAAGGAGGCTACTAGGCATTTAGGAATGTCTCATTTATTCATGTTCTAGTTCATGCTATGGAGTCAGAATGTTCCTATTTTATACTCTAATTCATGCTATAGTGTAACCCATATCAAAGTAAAGTTATCCCAATTCTTTCTTTACTTTGATGTGCTCAGATATGTCTTATTATTGGTGTGATTCAAGTGCAGAAGTTTAGAGTCTAAATTGTATGGTCCTTTCTGATTGAGCCATATAAGATTTTAAAAATTTTGCAAGGGCTTGAGAAAAGTCAGTTAGTGCTTCAGAGTGTATTGATTCTAGTGTGAGCTTTGATTCTAATGTGATCGTGTTTTTCAGCCTGCAATATTAAGTGTATTCAGTCCTTTTCAAAATTTATGTTGTAGATGTCATGCCTAAAAAGGGGAATGATGTGTAGCAAAATATTGGAATAATATTTTCACCTGAATAGTAGTCTGAGTTAAAGTATTGTTGTCATCACCTATTGGTAGTGATATTGGACCAAGAAGTTGGATATATGAAGTCATAAAGTTAGAAGTCAGAGTGAGAGTGACTTTTATGTAGATAAATATTTTAGTTGAATAATTGATGTTTGAGGATGATTTACCCCTTTTATAGTGATAGACTGTCAAGTTTCTATCTCTTGTAATCTTGTTATCATTGTGTTGTTGAAACTAAAATTCTAGTGAAGCTGTGTGGGGCTTTTTTGATTCACTAGCATAGTTTCCTTGTCATTCATCTCGTTTTCTTGTTCAAAACACCAAATCAAAGTCTAGTGAAGCCGTGTGAGGCCTATTTTGATTCACTAGCAACTTGTTGTTCAACTTATTATTCTTGTATTGGTTGAATATAAGTATAGCCAAATCTTTTCGCATGAGATTGTGTTGGTAATGAAGTGATACGTCCTTGTGTGTTAGTTTAGTATAAGGTAGAGAAGGGGTTATAAGTCAAGGTGATATGAGGTTGCAGTATTTTTTTTCCTTTTAAGGATATTACATATTGTGTGTGGCTAGTAGTACTGTTGAGTTGCTAGGTGGAGAAAGACTAGTTAGATGGTACATGGTGCTCTAAATGGCCAAGTTAAGGAGTTTTGACTTCTAGTGCTAAGCCTTTTGATATGAACTTGATCCTCATGGTAAAGAGATATAAGTTTGGGGTCGCGATATTAGTAGGCTATGACAGAAAAAGTATGGTTTATTAAAAGCTTGGTGATATCCATGTTAAGTGTAAGAATCTAAGTTTAAGTTTTGAACATTGAACTAATAGAAATAAGAGTAGAATCACCAGAGGGTGTGCACTTCAACTATTAGGATACTCATGAACATTCAAAGTTAGTAAGTGTTCAAGTATTATATGATGACTATTGGTGGCTATAGAAAATAGAGTGTATCTCAGAAGGTAGTATTAATAGTGGGTTTTCCACTTTCAGGTGTAGCCATTCGGGTAAAGTTCTATGATATGCGTGTATGGTCATTTTTCTAGACCCTAGAGTGCAGTAAGTGTAGTTCAGTTAGAGTCTAGTAAGGGGCCTCTCAAACTTAAGATGATGGCTTGAAGCTAAGAAGGATATGATAGAACGAATAACCAAGATAGGCTCTCAAATTCTAGTAGTGAGGTCAGTATGATATAGAAATCAGAAAGTATGGGTGAGACTCAACCCATTCTTATCTCAGTATTTTTCAGTTATCCCAATACCTACTCATGCCTTATGTTTCAGTTCCATTATCATGGTCCATGTTCATGCATATGATAGAAAATCATGTTCTCTTCCAGTTCCTAAATGAGGAATTCCAGCTCATTTCAATAGTCGGAATCACATTCCCTAAGTTATGAACTCCAAGTTAAGGTCATGCAGCTCATAATTCATGTACTCACATTTTATAGCGTGCTTAATTCCCATAACTCATACTACACGCCAAATAATTGGCGAGATTTAGTTAATAGACAGGTATACTCTCAATTTAGATCACTTTGATGAATCCCTGATGTTGATTCGTTGTTCTTCAAGCCTCAGTTAAGTGTCAATTCTCATATAATATCCTTTCGTGTTTCAAGGTCTTATGCTCTAACCTTTTAGTGATTCCTCCTTATGTAATGATAGTGGTGATGAGTAGATGTTTCTTGTTGATGAAAGATCATTGTATGCTTGTCTTAGAAAAGACCATAAGTGTGAAGTATGATTTGGGGCCAAGTCTTTGATACATGTGATGGTTAGTGGAAATTTATATGTGTATGTTCTTAGGATAGCGCGTGGGAGTTATATTGATAGTGGTTTAGAGACTATGTGGAGTATGTATTTACGGGTGTTTGCCTTAAAGTTCATATGTAGTAATAAAGATAGGCTTGAATAACACGTTGGGATTTAAGTGGAGGAATGTAATATGTGCTAGTAAATCCATAGTAAGAGTTCAGAGTTAGTCATCATTGAAGTGGTAAGGCATGTTATGTTTAGGGTGTGATCTCTAAAAAGATACAGAAGACTGAATCATATGGTTTAGACTAGTATCGTTGTGCGGCATGTTGTATTTTGTGGTTTGGAGTTAGAATTGATCGCGGTGAGAGGATTTAATTCATTGGTAGAAAGATTTATCAATGCCCATATGAGAATTTTAAGTTGAATTGATTGAGCATGGTATTTAAAGAAAATAGTATAGTTAAGGGAGTATTCGGGAAGTCTACTAAGCTGGAAAGTAAGAAGTTGCATTGCCTAAGGCCTAGTAATTCTACCATAGTTTATGAGTTATATGTCTATATTCTATGCTATAGATTAGTGTCAATATTGTGATTCCTTAGTTAGATGTCTGGTGTAGATTATGCCAAAGATTCTTTTGCTATCTAATGTTACTAGAACTTCTTCAGAAAGAGTTTTGAAGAGATACTCCAGTTAAGCATAAGTTTCCAAGTATAATTCAGTTTGTATAGCCAGCAATTCAGTTTAACAGTCAGGTAGGCAATTTACTATGGTTTTTCACCTTTTCACCCTGTCTTACTATTTGAAGTCTCATACGTATGACCATCCCCAAGAGATAATCTATTCCATCAATGTAAATTGCGAATCCAGTTCAGTCCAAGAATCATGTTTCAGATTTAGCTATTTAGTCATGACTCAGTTCATAAGAGTTCAGTGCATAATCTCAAATTTTTCCTAGTATTTTAGCTCAGACAGTGAAATAACCTGATACAATCTAAGTCTTGTTACCTCATGATTCATACTCGCCTAATTTATCACTTCTCAATTCAATATATATGATTGGATCATCAACACTTCAAGGGAATCCTAAATTTTTAGCATGAAGCAAGTAAAGTCAATTCAACACAGAATTCAGTTTCATGATAGAAGTTTAAATGTTTTGGATCAGTTATATCCTTTCTTAGAAGACTCATCATTTCTACATTATTTCATACCTTTAAGCTTAAACATTCCTACCCATCATTCGGGGATGAATGGTCCCAAGGGGGAGATAATGTAACACCCCGCATTTTGGGCTAAAATGAAAACCGTCATTTCTATACGTAGATGATCTAAAAGCCTTAAATCCTATGCAAATTTGGAATGTTAATCAATTATGTAGTGTGGGAACCTATTTGAGCAAGAATTGAGATCATAGAGGTCCCCAAACTCAAGGACGAGTTGAAAGCTTTCCTATCGTTTGAGTTTGAGTGAGTGTCAAAACTTGGATCAACTTCAATCAACTATAAATCCTTGTATATGATGAACTAGGTGGCATAATATATATCAAATGAAATTTCTTTGAGACCTCTTTCCAACGCCACTAATTTCGCTTTAATCCGGTGTCGGAGTAGAAAGTTATGCTCATTTTACTTTGAAGCATCTGTCTGCCAAAACGTGACGATGAGGCTGGCGACTTATCAGCTGTGTGATGTCCCATCAGACCTGGTCATCAGCCTAAGGTATTGAATAATGAAAACCATCCCAAAAGTGATGACCTGGGTGACGACTTATCACCTGAGTGACGACCTGGGTGACGACTTATCAAAATACCTTTTAATGCGTATGACCACAATAAGTGAAATGTCTACACAACTTATTGTTATGAAATCAAATAGGAAATAAGAAATATGATAACTAAAAGAAAAACAAGATTAAAACACAGATTTCCGTGGAAACCCTTGACGAAAAAAACCATGGGTAGAGGAGGAGAAATTCACTATCTCAGAGAGAAAAACAAGGAGGAGCCAAAGTTCTCAATAACACACGAGAATTGTCATATTAAAACACTTATATAATACGTGCATACAAGAAAACTCTAAGCCCAAAAACATACAGACCACCAAAAAAATCTCAAACATGGGCCGCACCATGATCATTTCAGGGTCATATCAACAAAAATGTGGGTCACAAACTCTAACACTTTTATATATACATACAAGATGTGAAGAACCAGTAGAAAAAGAAGAGGCGGAGATGATTGCTAAGGGATGAACAATCCAGTTGAATAGCTTAAGAGCTCTCCTACTGTAATGACCCTTCAATTCATTAGTCGTGTTCTTGCTTAGTTTTGCTGATTGAGCTCCTCCATAGCCGTCCCAACTCATTAGTGACTTGATGGAACCGATAGTTCGGTTCCCTGATGGTTCGTTTGATTTTTAGAATCACTTTTCCAATTTAAAGTTTTCATCAATTCCAAATGGCCGTCAAGCAAAAAATTAAGTAAAATAATTTTGGATGCAAATTTCAACTGCGCCAACAGCTATGTAATATCGATTTTAGGATAGATAGACCCTTGGTTCAAATCCCACAGCACCCGGGCTCATTTTGACCCATTAGTCAAAAAGTTACAACAACAACAAACCCAGTGTATTCCCACAAAGTGGGGTATGGGAAAGGTAAGATATACGCAGTCTATACCGCTACCTCTGAAAAAGTAGAGAGGATATTTCCGATAGACCTACGGTTCAAGATAAAGAATAATAAACAATGAGGATGGATGACACAACGAAAAAATCAGGAATAAAAAATAATATAAATAAAACAAAAGAAAATGAAATGCGAGAAATAAAGGCAACATAAAATAAGAAAATAGGAACTAAGAAATAAGAAATAGGCCCCCCACCTAGTAGTAACATACCATCACATACCAACGATACCTATGTACATAGTCCTAGGGTTACGAACCCGGCTACACAAGATCTCTCCTGAATGCCTTATATAACCCACACACTCACACTAGCCTTCTACCCTTATCTGTGACCTCCACACCTTCCTATCTAGGGTCATGTCCTCAGTAAGCTAAAGTTGCTTCATGTCATACCTAATCACCTTCCTCTAGTATTTCTTTGGTATGATACCCAAAAATGTCCTAAATGACCTTAGATGGAAAATATTACTTTACTAATGCATCCATAATATCGAATTTAGTGAGGTTACATAATTCGTTTGCGAAAAACAGAGTCTGAATGAGTCCGAAAGGTCAAAAACAAGTTTTGATGTTACGGGCCCATCTAAAATCGTATAAAAGGGTTTTTTTGGTAGATTTTGGAGCATTCCTCATTTTTATTAAAACCCCAGCAGCTATAGGAGATTGGTGACTTTAAAAATAGCATTGTGGGTTGATTGGGAGCTTAGTAACTTGTGTAATCCATCATTTTGCTACAAATCTAAGGTAAGAATTCCTCTAATTTGATATTGATTTTATGGTTTCTTGAATCAAAACCCCTAAATCATTGTGGGTCAATTGTAACCAAAAAATTGAGTGATTGACTCAAATTACTTGAGGGTTTTAACTCCTTAAAGATAATTAGGCTATGGGTTGGTCTTAGAAACTCCTTTTCAGGGTGAAACCCAATTTGGATTTTGGTGTCCATTTGAAGCCCGTGGCACAATGGTGCTATAATGGGTATTGTCATTCTTGTAGTAATACTTAGATTGAATATTTTGATTGCATTGCTTGTGGAAGGGGAAGCTTCTTGGAAAGGAAAGAGAAAGCTCGTTAGATCATAAGTTGCTTGGATTTAAGGTAGGTTAGGCTTACCAATAGTATAGATTTAGAGTGTTTGTAATGTAATCATTGATATCTTGGGAGCTTGGGCGGGGAATTTAGACGATAGTTGATTAAATGGTGAACTTGGGATTCATTAATTGTGTCAAATGTACCAAAATATCATTTAATCTTATGGTCCTTAACATGTCATGTGGAAAGTTAAAATTAAAGTATTGCCAAAAAATGAAAGGAATCATTCTTTTTTAAAAGGAAAGTAGGTCGTTCTTTTTTAAACGGAGGAGTATTTTTTTTTAAGTAACTAGCTTTGTTTTTTATTGGGCTCTGTGTTAATTAATGTAAATAGTAAGATATAAGAGTAATTCATTCATTTTCTTTTGCTATGTGAAATTACACCAACCTAGTGTTATAGCCAACTTATTTATTTTATGAAGGGTTAATTGATAATTTTAACCAATTATTAATAGTAATTAACGAAATTAAAATGGCAAGCCAAAAAGCCAAAATCCTTTTTCTTCTTCAGTTTTTTTGTTATAGAAGGATTAGAATATTAGGGTGTTTAGTTCCACTAGTTAAATCGCAGATGTAATTTTTGATTAAAATTAGATAATTTTGTGTATTGCGAAAATTTTTAATGGAATACAAAAAATTCAAATCATTTCTCAAAGATCCTTCACACTTTAATAAAATAACATAAACATAATATATATTTTATTATAAGCACGTGTATATTTTACCACCAGAAATTTCAAATGATCAACGGATCGTCACTTTTGAGTTTGTAATGAAGTACCTCTTTTTCGTGTTATTATAGGCTAAAAGAGACGCATCGATTTGAATCATATTTGTAGTACGATTATTTTTTTTTATATATTTCAAATCTTTCTTTATTTTTAAAGTTAAATCTTTATAAAATCTTTGATTACATACTTAAAACTCTTTAGAATGTGGTACTTTTATATTTTTTTTAATTCTAATTTTTTCATATTTATTTATAGATTTTTCAAATCTTCTTAAAATCAACTTTAATTGATTTAGAATTAGTAAACTAATAAAAAAGACATTAGTTGTCATTAAATTTGATGACTTCTAATAAGAAAAGATTTTATTTTAAATATTTAATTAATTTTCAGCTCTTAAATGTTAAAGAAAATAGTGAAAAGACGATTTTGTCTAAAGTAAAGACTTTTAATGAAGGGCAAAGAGTTCAAACAATATTTCTAACGTCATTTACACTTTTAATTTAACTAGTTTAGGTGTACGCACCTCGCGTGTGTACCTCACTTTATTGAGTTCAAAACGTTATACTAAATAGGATATTTGTTTAAATAATAAAGATGAATACAATAATTAAATTCAACATCTTTTGGAGAATTTATTTAATTAAATCTAACTTTTACCAAAAAAATTTGTCAAAATCGATCGACATTCATCTACCCCTATAAACTGCAACAAAACAATATGATGATAAAGGCATCAAAATAATATGATTAAGTTTAATTTTCACATAAAAAATTTTCTAAAAGTCGTCTGACACTCATCTACCATCTGTAAACTATAACAAAATAATACGATAATAGTAATATCAAAATAATACAACTAAACTTAGCTTTTACACAAAAAAAAAAATCTCACAATAGAGATATAAAAATAATACAATTAAACCTAACTTTTAACTTACAAAAATTCTTCAAAGCAGACCGACATTGAATGAAAATAAAGAAGATATATATACACACGCGTTGAATTCTATTATCAAGCATCTACCAATCTAGACATGTAATCGAATCTAGTTAAATGGGCATCAATTATATTTTTTCAATAAGTAAATCAATTTCTTCTCTAGCTTAACGTGCATCTCAATATTTATAAAAGTATTTCCTTAATACAGTTCTATTTTAAGAGTATTTCTCTATCCTATTTTAGGAGTATTTGTTTAATTGATCACGAAAAATATTAATTAATTCTCTTTCTATATATTTTAAAAGTCTCATATATTTTAGGAGTGAGGTTAATATAATATAAAAAAGAAAGCTAAACTATTTGTACAAATATACTTTTTATAGGAAAGTCAAACCTTCGTACTTTTTTCCCTTTTAGAATAGAATACTTTTAAATTTAATTGCTTAAAATTTATATTTTATCAAACTATATTATTTTTAAATTTTATTTTTAGATTGAAAATAAAAGCTGCATTTGTATAGGTATAGAAAGTTTTCAAAAGTTACCTACAATAAACAAAGATGTAAAAGAACCTTTTTCATATACTTTAGGAATGTCTAATTCAAATATATTTCTTTTTATGAATTTTAGGAGTTCAGTCAATATTATAAATATAATTAAATAGTAATAAAAATAAAAATAGTGAAAAGACGATTTTGTCAAAAGAGGAGATTTTTAATGAAGGATAAAAAGTTCAAATCACTGTTTTAAGGGTCTTCACACTTTTAATATATTATAAACTATAGATTATAGATATAGTATATAATATATAGTATAAATAGATAGATAGATTAGATTTGATAGTACTCCTACTACAATTTAGTGTGCCTAAAATAAGGTAAGTTTTCTAGTTTTAATAGTTAATTTTTCTTTAATTATTTCGTTTCTTTATTTTAATCCTCCTTACAACTTACTGTGGACAATTATAGAAAGAATGTATTATTATATAAATAATTATTGTTATACATAAAAAGTTGTCATAGAAAAGTAAATATAACATAAAAATTGAGTTTTGAAAACTTAATTGTTATTTATAGTGAGGTATTGTTATATAAATATGATGTTATAGATAGTTTTGACTATACTAATAAATAAACTTTTTATTTACGTGTTTAACAATTGTATATTGCATATTTATTTAATCAGTAAAATAAAGTTAGAATTAGATATAAACAAAATAGTGCAAGTAATTAAACAAATATAAGAGAAAGGACAGTAGAAAAACATACCGAAAAGAGTTGATCAGTGCTAGATGAAAGATATAATAACCTGAAAAATTAAAAAAAAAAAAATACACATTAGATAAGACTGGAAAAAGGATGAAACACATAGAAAAATTATTAGTTAAAATTAGAAGAATAAATAAAAACAAAGAAATGCAAGAAAAATATAAGAAGTGCAAGAAAACATATTGTGGACGATGTAATTTTATTAAATTTAAATCCGTATAAAATTTGAATTATATTAAATTCAAAATATATTAGTCCCAAATAAATACGACGGATTAATATAATTGAATTAATTATTTAAGTTCAAAAATATATGGATTTAATTAAAGTCCAATTTTCATTGGGCTAGCCCATTGATTTGGGCTACAAAATGAGGAGTCCACTTTGCTAAACCCAAGATATTGTCATATTCTAGAGGCCCAAATAAGCGTCACGTGTCAAACGACATGGCATGCCAAGTCAAGTGAAGGAGTCAATAGGACTGTGCCACATGTCAAAATGATGCAATAGACTCAATGAAATCAAAGTCCATAAAAGGCGCCACATCTCTTGAATTTGATTGGTCAAAGGAAGTCCATCTTCATCATGATTCTTCTTTTCCACAACTATAAATAGAGGTCTCATAATCAGAAAAGGGACCCCAGAACTCTAACAAGTAGCAAGAGAAAGCTCGTGGATCAAACACCACAATTTCTCTAAAAAGCTCAAGCAATCAAATCAAGTTCATCAAGATTCAAGATCAAGACCGCAATATTCAAGAACAAGCTTAAAAACCCTTGAATTCAAGCACAAGTCAAGATCAAGTCTCTCAAATCAACAAATCAAGTTCAAATTCGAGATCGAGCTTTAAGCCCTTAAATTTATATTTGAAAAGGCGAATCAGAGGATTCATAGAGATTGTAACACTCGCATTGACGTCAATAAATTGATTGTTGCAATATATTTTTCTTGTCTCGATTATTTATTTTCGGCCTCAAGAATTTTACTATCCAAAAAATTCTGGCACGCCCAGTGGGATAATCTCTACCTCTCATCTCAACTTTTCCAACTGCAAAGTTCAACAATACCAAAATGACTTCCAAAAAGGTCAACTCTCAATCTACTGCTTCCAAGGCTGATGATTCAAAGTTCTCTGCTGAAGTAGAAAGCATCCTTGGTGTTACTTTCAGAAGCTTAGGAGCTGTCACAAGGAGCAAGGAAGGCTTGCTAGGACAACAAATACATCTAGTGTCATCCGCGCCAACTCCAGTTTTTGGATCTTCAACCCCAAAAGGAACGAAGTCCAATACAAGTGCCTCAGAAGGAGGAAGCAGTGTGGAAGAATCGCTAAAGAAGACTCTATCTCTACTTGAGCATTCTGTTTCCAAATACTCTAGCGCAAAGAGCGATGATCGTTCAAGCAACTCATTATCTCCGGCTACACCACATAACTTAAGCACTTCAAAGATCAATTTGTGCAATAATCCATGATACTCTCCAACATCTCCAGTGATCATGCAAGCGATGGTGACTGATTCCTCATCTATGGAGGAGCAACTTGTGAATCTGACAAAGGCAATTGAAAGCCTAACCAAATATATTCAGAATCAAGATTCTCAAATTAATAAGATTTGGATATGTTGGAAGGTATGATAGACGAAAAGTCTATCCATGCACCTGAAAAATCTCCAGAGGTTCATGAGACAGAAAAATCCTATGAAACAAATACCACCAATTAAAGATGTGAAAGTTTTTTCTAAGGGAATGATCCCAATTGGGCAATTGAGGGAATTCATTGAAGGGACCCTTAAAGACAAGTATGATGTTGTCACCAAATCTTCCCTTGAGTATGACAAGCCCTACACTGCAAGGATAGATAGCCTCAAAATGCCTGCTGGCTATCAACCCCCTAAATTTCAACAATTTGAGGGCAAAGGGAACCCAAAAAGCATGTCGCACACTTTGTTGAGACATGTAACAATGCTGGAACTTACGATTGACTATCTTGTCAAATAATTTATTCGCTCTCTAAGGGGAAACATCTTCGATTGGTATACAGACCTTGAGCCTAATTTCATCGATAGCTGGGAGTAATTGGAACATGAGTTGCTAAATCACTTTTATAACACAAGGCATACAGTGAGCATGGTAGAGGTCACAAATAATCAACAAAGAAAGTATAAACCAGTCATTGAATTCATTAGTCGATGGAGAAATGCTAGCCTAAACTGCAAAGATAGGCTCAGCGAAGCTTCTGCAATAGAGATGTGCATCCAAGGAATGCACTAGGAGGTTCTCTACATCTTGCAAGGCATTAATCCTAAATTTTTTGAAGAGATAGCTACCCGTGCTCACGATATGGAGTTAAGCATATCTTTTGCTAGAAAGGGATCAGTGCTTATCCATAATCCTCGAAGGGGAAAGGATAAGTAAGAGCCCAAAAAATGGGGAAAGTTTGTCCCCAAAAATAATAATAAAGAGTCCATGAATGTCGATGCGTCTCTTGTGAAGGTCACCACAAAGGTGAGCAAGAAGCAAAGTGTGAAGACGACTTCTGAAGCACGTCTGAATCAAAAAACTTTAAAGGCGATACAAGTAAAGTAATATCCCTTCCTTGATTCTGATGTTGTTGATATTTTTGATGAACTCCTTGAGCATAATATTATTGAACTCCATGAGATGAAGCATCCCAATGAAGCTGGAAGGACCAATGACCCTAATTACTACAAATATCATAGGCTCGTAAGTCATCCTCTAGAAAAGTTCTTTGTCTTTAAAGATAAAGTCATGCAACAGGCAAAAGAGAAGAAGATCTTCTTCGATGATGTGATGGCCAATTCTCATCAAATATCTATCACTTTTGGCTCACTCGACCCATTCTAAATATATGTCAAAGAGTATAATAAGAAGAAATTAGAGCCTGACAAGCCTTCAGTTAACGAAGGTGATGATAAAGGTTGGACTCTAGTGACCAGGTGCAGACACAAGATGATGGGTCTACAAAAGGAGTCATCCATGCAACCAACTAGAAGGAGAATGGTGAAGAAACCAAGGAAACAGAAGTTGGATGAACTTCTAAAGAAGATGAGGGTGACGGAGCTTCACCACCAAAAATCTTGGCGTCCATTGACTTTAGAGGAATTTTTATCGAGTTGGTTTAGTGTAAAGACTGCCTAAGTCAACCTTGAGGCATCCTATTTTAATACTGCCAAAGAGGGGGAAAAGGGTAAAAATATACACATAGAAGTTCCTTCATTCTCTGAACCTCTTGGACAAGAGGCACATGTATGTGATACAAAAATTACATTCATAAATAACGATCTTCTACTCGGTGAGACCCTACATAACCGTCCCTTATACATGGTGGGTCAAATTCTAGGAAAGAAGATCAATAGAATCTTGATAGATAAGGGATCTAGAGTCAACATCCTGCCTATCCGCACTATGAAGAAACTTGGCATCGCTACTAGCGAACTGGACGAAAGCCATATAATGATCCAAGGCTTTAACCAAGGGGGCCAGAGGGTCATGGGATGTATTCAGTTGGGGATTCGTATGGATGATTTTCAATCAAACCCATTGATGCATGTGATCGATGCCAAAACTTTATATAATATGTTCCTTGGTAGGCCTTGGGTGCACGAAAACAAAATTATCTTGTCCTCTTATGATTAATGTTTAAAGTTCAGCAAAGGCGGAGTGGAAAGAAAGATAGTTGCCGATGATAAGCCATTCACTAAAGCTGAGTCACATTTTGCCGATGTAAAATTCTACTTAAAGAAGCATATTGTGGATAATAAAAGGGTTGAAGATATCACCAAGACCAAGTGTGATGATCTTGCATCTAATAAGGTCACGGTGACTGTCGAAAAAGTTGCCACTAAGAAGCCTCTCTCCACTTCAAATAAAGAAAGTGCCACTTCTACGAAAAAGAAGGAAACTCTCATTCTTCACTACGTACCGAAGGTAAAGAAAGAGAAAGATCACCCATCTAATTCCCAAGATAATGTGCTAAAGGGGCTAACTTTACCTATTAGGAAGATTGATGCAATAAATCCATCCTCAAGACTTCTTGAAGAGTCTGTGACTCAAAATTCGACACAAGATATGACACTCCCTACGAAGTGTACGAAAGAAGGCTTTGACCCAACTGCATATAAGTTATTTATAAAGGCTGGATACAATCTTAATGAGATATCAAGGTTGGGAAAATATCCGTTGGAGGGTACAACCAGGCAGGCACGTGAAGTCCTAGGATAACGCAGCCACCTCCAATTCGCATCTCCGTAAGAAGGGTAGTCAGCAATTATATCACTATGGAAGAAAAATCCATTGATGCTAATAAAAGACCCTCTGTATTTGACTGACTTGAAGGGTCAACTGTAAGAACTTCCATGTTTGAAAGGTTGGGATCTCTAAATAAGAAGAAAAGCAACAAGCGTAAGAAGAGTCGTCAAAGCACAATGATGCACTCTTCACTTAAAATACAGAAGGATTTCTAAAGTTTGATTCCTTCTAGAATGAAGCGACAGACTGAACTGGTAGTTTCATGCAATGAGGTGCTAAAATCAAAGGCATATATTGTGGTTTATACCAAACAATGCAAAGAAGATGAAGAGAGTTTTGGCTCCTCATATCATGTTACGACCCAGAATAAGAAAGATGTCTTATCTTAAATAAAAGGTTGATGAAGAGACAGAAGATGCCTTTTGATGTTATCATATATCCGTCAACGACGATGATTCTCAAGAGGAGGAAGATACTGGAGATGCTCCATCGTAACTAGAAGAAGTAGTAAAGGCCACAATATATCCCTTGAAGGAAGTTAATCTTGGAACCGATGAAGACCCAAAACCAACTTACCTAAGTGCGTTTCTAGAAGTGGAGAAGGAAATCACTTATATGGACATACTCATGGAATATATGGATGTATTTTCCTGGAGCTATAAGGAAATTCCTAGATTAGATCCAAAAGTAGCGGTCCATCAGTTGGCAGTCAAGAATATTGCCCGTCTTGTTAAGAAACCCCAAAGATGCTTTAGGCTGGAGTTGGTTCCTTTGATTGAAAATGAAGTTAACAGCCTCATTGAAGTAGGCTTTATTCATGAAGTGAAATATCTCCCATGGATTTCAAGTATTGTTCTAGTAAGAAAGAAAAATGGCAAAATTCGAGTTTGTGATGGCCAAATTTGAGTTTGTGTCGACTTTTGGGATCTCAACAACGCCTACCCTAAGGATGACTTTCCAATACCTATACTAGAGTTGATGATTGATGCGACCACTAGTTATGAGGAAATGTCCTTCATAGATAGTTCATCCGTCTACAATCAAATCCATATGGCACCAAAGGATGAAGAACTCACTGCATTTCGTTCTACCAAAGGTATTTATTGCTACAAGGTGATGCTTTTTGGTTTAAAAAACACTGGAGCCACTTATCAAAGGGATATGCAGAACATCTTTGATGGTCTGCTCCATAAAAATATTGAATGCTACGTGGATGATCTGGTGGTGAAGTCGAGAAAGAGAGACAACCACTTAAAAGACCTAAGAATGGTATTTGAGTTACTTCAAAGATATCAACTTAGGATGAATCCATTGAATTGTACCTTTGGATTTACTTATGGAAAGTTTCTTAGCTTCATTGTGCGACACCGAGGAATTGAAATTGATCAAGCCAAGGTCGATAAAATTTTGAAGATGCCTGAGCCTCAAAATATTCATGAGTTAAGAAGCCTTCAAGGAAGGCTAGCATATTTAAGGAGGTTCATCTCAAACCTGGCCAAAAAATGTCAACCATTTAGTCATCTCATGAAGAAGTACACTCCCTTCGAATGGGACCAAGCTTGTAGTAGTGCCTATACTTAATGAAGCCACCAGTTATTGCGGTACCTATCGCACCTCTTTTACGTACTCCAAAAAATGTGGTTATAAATTAATGTTTGAAAGGGTTTTAATTATTAAGTGACAAGAAATGAAAATTTTCTTCGGAAAAGGATTATTTACATTTTTTACTCAAAGTCGCCACTTGGCATAATCTGGTGTGCCAATTCACCGTTAGATAATCCTTTCCAAAATCATTTGACTCTTTAAACTGGTTTGCGAACAGAGACTCCGACTAAGGAATTCTGTTGACCGAGGGAAAGGTGTTAGGCACCTCTCGATCCCGTAGTTCAACCACGGTCGCTTGATAGAGTGTATCAACTATTTTTGGCACTAAGAAATGTATAAACCGCACAAAAGCACGCAAAATAATCAAACAAAACAAAACAATCCGAAATGTAAAGTCCAGTCCAATTATTACAATCCAAAATAAAAGGGACTAAAAGTAAACCTACGCTAATCCTAAACTAATGCTCTACCCAACGCCTCGAGCCTTCACCACAAACGTCCTCCGGGTACATGATACCTCGGGGCATTCCCCAGTGAATAAATATATACAGATACTTCAGGGCATTCCCTGGCCAAATTATACAATTGAATTAAATATGATAAACTAGAAAGAAACATTCACACGCATATTCCAACATCCAACCAAAATATCAATATAAAGTGGACCTTTTAATAATCAATTTCAGTTGAATAATGATGTTAAAGAAGCTCGAATTTTGAATCCCGAATAGAAGATCTCAACGACCAGCTACCTCAATGTCGCTTTCAACTAATTATTATTAGATTAAAGATATAAAATCCACGCGAAAACCTCAAATCAAACTTCAGTCCAAACAAACCAACTCGAATTAAAGATCAATAATCAACCCAAGGCCAACCCGAAACTTTTTGATGGCTGCCCTCCAAACACATCTAACTCGGAGCGACGCCAAGCAGTACGTGCACTGCTACAATGGATTTCAGTTGCTAGTTTGGTTTTCTCTGAGGGAATTGCTTCGACTGGTTTTAGACAGACAATAGAGACGACTTTCAGGTGGATTAGACCAGAGAAGATCAAGAATTTTGGCGAATTATTCGCCGAAAAATCTCACCTAAGCTGTGGTTTTTCTCCTCTATTTTACCATCCCGTTTTCAATCTTCTTCTTTCATCTCCCTCTCTCAGATTCTCTCTCTTCTCCTCTCCTTTCTCACATCTCTCCCTCGATTTTTCCCTCTGTGTGTGTATTCTAGTGTGGGGTATAAATTGTGAAGGGAATCTTTGTTGTTTTCTTTGGTGAGGTCTACTAATGGAGAGGGGCGAGAGGATGAGTAGTTGAGAGTGTGTGTATATTGAATATTTTTTGTTTCCAGTGGGTGTAGAATGTTGTAGTGAGTGGAATTCCTCTCCAAGATCCCCAGAAAAATGGAATATGTATGTGAATATATGGTGCCTTCCTTGGGTTCAAAACCTTGTAAAAAGAGTAGGGGGTAGGGTAGGGTAGTGGTGAGGTGGGGTAGAGTTTGTTAGGATAGGGTAGGTAGGTGTTGTTTTTTAATTGGAGGGATAAGGGTTAGGTGTCTATTTTTGTTTGGGTAGGCTACTAGGATAAGACAAAATTAGTTAGGGGATTGTTATTTTTTTTGTCATTTTGTAGAGGGATTATCATGAAATGGGTAAAAGTGAATAAAAGTGAACTTTAAGAGGACGAAATCCTGTGTCTACATCATGCCACCTTTGGATGTAAACACATGGTATTTTCATACAAAGCAGTAGACAACGAGGCGGAATTTCGTCCTGACCTCTATTTAAAAGCACGGAGCAAGAGGAAGGTGAAAAACCAGGTCTTGACTTAGGACATCCTACCCATCCTAGTTATGAGGGGATCAAGTGATGAGTATCTCAAAGGATTGGAAGGAGGTGGACTATACCAAGTTGGAGAGTCGAGTGAGGTTTCATCGAGGTTCCGGTCCGCGGCTCTGTCATTACATCAAAAAATGAAAATTACAAGTTAAAACATAAATGAAATTACAAAATCCTATTTATACAACTTCTGTTGGCTCATGACTCGACTTTCATCACTCTATTCTTCAGGCGGGCTCCTGACTCTCCTGACTTGCAATTTCTTTCAACTTGTTGCTTGGCTTTCAATTACTTCGCTTTGTTGCATGACTTTTCATTTCTTTACCCTATTATCCAAGCGGGCTCCTAACTTGCTATTTCATCACTTTGTTGCTTGACTTTTCATTTCTTCACTCTGTTCTCGAGGTGGTCTCCTGAAACCCAAAATTAAAACTAGAATGAAAATTATCCCAAACAAAAATTATAGTAAAGTAGTATATCATTTTTGAAAGCGTTATCCCATTTTCCAGGAGGGTCCTGAACAGAAAGTAAAGTCCCATTTTTTCAGGAGGGTCCTGAATTGAAAGTAAATTCCCATTTTCAGGAGGGTCTTGAACATAAAGTAAATTCCCATTTTCCAAGAGGGTCCTGAGCAGAAAGTAAAATCCCATTTTCCAGGAGGGTCCTGAGCAGAAAGTAAAATTCCATTTTTCCAGGAGGGTCCTGAGCAGAAAGTAAAATCCCATTTTTTCAGGAGGGTCCTGAACAAAAAGTAAAATCCTATTTTTCAGGAGGGTCCTGAACATAAAGTGAATTCCCATTTTCCAGGAGGGTCCTGAGCAGAAAGTAAAATCCTATTTTTTCAGGGGGGTCCTGAACAGAAAGTAAAATTCCATTTTTCAGGAGGGTCCTGAACAGGAAGTAAAATCCCATTTTTCAGGAGAGTCCTGAACAGAAAGTAAAATCCCATTTTTCAGGAGGGTCCTGAACATAAAGTAAAATCTCATTCTTCAGGAGGGTCCTGAACATAAAGTAAAATCCACGGATGTACATTTCCAATGGTAGCTGAATTAAGTGAAGCGAATTTCCCCTTATTTCAACAAAGAAAATTTGTCAGTTAAAAACTTAGTGGTGGTTTGCAGCTCTTGGCTTCTCGGGTATCTGCCCCAGCACTCGTTCCTTTCATCTTTGTTCTAAATCACTAACACTTTCCCTGTCTTGCCGCATCATCGATCTGGACCCAGATTGAGGGAAATGAGTTCTGACTCAAACAACGGGTTTCCATTTTATCATGCCCCTGAGGTACACTTTTTTCCCAAATCTGAATGTTTCTACGAATCCAATAGTCTGTCGGTTGATAGACTTCCTTTGCTTCATGTTGAATTACGATCATATTTCTTTCGGTACTATTCCTTGGCTTTTCTTTATATAATTGGAAAGACTGGTAGTAAATTTTGAAATCCTTTCTCGCTTGTTTTGACACAGACTTGACTTAAAATGTAAAGAAATGATGGTGACTTTTATTTTGATAAATGACATAAAAAGAAAAAAAGCATGAATATGTAAATGAAAGAAAAGGGCAATGTCCCATATTCAAAAATAAAACTTATCTAAATACGACAACCAACTCCAATGAGTATGACATGCATTTTTGGATTGAGCTGCCTGATATTCCTATCCAGACTCCCCATTTGTTGTTGAGTTTGTACCTTTTGCCCCTGAGCCGCTTCTTCAAATACACTGGACTCATACATCACATTCAATTTACGACATCTTAAAAGACTTTCGCCAACAAATCTCTTTCTTCTCACTTTTCACTTTTCTCTTGAACTCTCCATCGCCTTACGGTGCCCATGAGGGTTTTCACCAATAAGACTCTCTCATTTTTATTTCTCTCCACTCACCATCGCCTTATGGTGCCTGCAAAGGTTTTCACCAATAAAACTCTCTCATTTTCATTTTCTCTCAACTCACCATCGCCTTATGATGCCCACGGAGGTTTTCACCAATAAGACTCTCTCATTTTTGTATTTCTTTCCTGATTTCTTATGCTGAGGGAGACAAGTGGTACTTCACAATGTATCATCATAATATCCATTGCATGCTTAGCCTTAACATTATCAAAAATTAATCTGAAGGACTTTCTTTGGTTGTAACTTGGATTTTGGGTTAAGGTTAGAAAAGATGGTAAGGAGCTCAAACGATACTTGAAGTGGGGGTGGGACTTACAACTTTTGGAATCGACTCAAACAACACATTAACTCATGCCCCAGCTTTGTTGACTGGGTGAATCTTAGATCATTATTTGGTTGGACCGAGCCCAAAATAGGGCAGCCTACGTATCTCACTCCCGAGAGAGGAGAATCAAGTCGCACGTAGTTCCATTAGCTTGTTCTTTGTTTTGATTTTTTTCTTTTTTTTTCTTTCTTTTATTCTTATTTCCTCGACATTTATATTTTACTCTATTTTGATTCCAAAAAAGGGATATGAAAAAAAATTATAACGAAGCTCAAACGGGTAAACAAAGGATGACACAATGTTTGGATAGAAGAATAAAATGCCTTTATCATATCAATATTCAAAATGCAAGTACTAAACATGCAATAAAATCAATAAAGGATCAAATATCATACGTAATATCTTTTGACCGCATCAACATTGATAGCCATTTCTGCCATTTTGCCTTCAGTATCTGTCAAATATAAGGCTCCATTGGGCAACACTTTCTTCACAACAAAGGGACCTTGCCAGTTAGGGGAGAACTTGCCTTTCGTTTCAACCTGGTGAAGAAGGATACTTCTCAATACCAACTGACCAACTTCAAAATTCCTAGGACGGACCTTTTTGTTATACGCTCGAGCCATCCTCCTCTGATACAACTGGACATGACACACATATGTTAGCCTTTTTTTCCTCAATCAAACTTAAATGTTCCAGTCGGGTTTTTACCCATTCGTAATCATCAATCTCTGCTTCTACAATAACTCGAAGAGAGGGAATTTCAACTTCTGCAGGGATGACTGCTTATGTCCCATACACCAATAAATATGGAGTTGCCCCTGTTGAAGTGCGAACAGTAATGCGATAACCTAGCAATACAAACAGCAACTTTTCATGCCACTGTCTAGACCCTTGTACCATTTTTCACAGTATCTTTTTTATATTCCTATTGGCGGCTTCTACAACACCATTGGTCTTTAGGCAATATGGAGTAGAATTTCGATGTGCGATCTTAAACTGTTGACATACTTCTTGCATCAAATGACTATTGAGATTGGCAGCATTGTCTGTAATGACCATCTTAGGGATTTCAAATCTACAAATGATATTGGCACAAAAAAAATCTAGTACAGCCTTCTTTGTCACTGCCTTGAAAGTTACTGCTTCTACCCACTTT
Organism: Capsicum annuum; assembly: GCF_002878395.1. Classification (NCBI taxonomy): domain Eukaryota; kingdom Viridiplantae; phylum Streptophyta; class Magnoliopsida; order Solanales; family Solanaceae; genus Capsicum; species Capsicum annuum. The sequence continues at coordinate 58,882 of NW_025890065.1, read as the reverse complement.
GTGAAGTAGTCAATGGCTACCAAAATAAATCTATGCCCATTTGATGCCTTCGGCTCAATCGGTCCAATCACATCCATTCCCCAAGCCACGAACGGCCATGGAGCGGCCATCGCATGCAACTCAACAGGAGGAGAACGTATCAGATCACCGTGCACCTGACATTGAAGACACTTTCGAACAAATTGAATAGAATCCCTTTCCATAGTAAGCCAGTAATAACCTGCTTGAAGAATCTTCTTTGACAAGACATGACCGTTCATGTGTGACCCACATACTCCATAGTGTATTTCAACCATGATTGTTGAGGCTTCTCTTGCATCTACATACCTTAAAATTCCTAGATCTGGGGTTCTCTTATACAAGATTCCCCCACTTAAGAAAAATCCACTAGCCAAATGCCTAATAGTCCTCCTTTGATCGTTGGTGGCATATGCTGGGTATTCTCCTGACTGAATGTACCGCTTGATATCCAAGAACCAGGGTTCTCCATCGAGCTCTTCTTCAACCGCATTACAGTAAGCATGCTGATCACGACTCTGTATATGCACTGGATTGATGTAGGCTTTGTCAGGATGTTGGAGCATTGAAGACAGAGTGGCTAAAGCATCAACAATTTCATTACGAATCCTTGGAATACGCCTAAATTTTACTAACACAAACCATTGACATAGCTCCTGCAAGCATTATCGATACGGGATGAGCTTCAAATCTCACGTCTCCCAATCGCCTTGAATTTGATGGACGAGCAAATCCAAATATCCCAACACCAATAATTCTTGGACTCCCATATCAACAGCTAACCTCAAACCAAGAATGCAGGCTTCATACTCTGCCATATTGTTACTATAGTAGAATCAAAGTTGTGCTATTATCAGGAAATGTTGTCCCAATTCAGAGATAAGAACCACACCTATTCCAACTCCTTTCATATTGACAGCTCCATCAAAGAATAACCTCCAACCTAGATCAGCATCTATAACGACTTCATCAACACACAACACTTCTTCGTCAGGAAAATATGTCTTTAATGGCTCGTACTCTTCATTGATGGGATTCTCAGCAAGATGATCTGCCAAGGCTTGGGCTTTCATGGTGGTCCGAGTCACATATACAATGTCGAACTCGGTAAGCAATATTTGCCACTTTGCCAATCACCCTGTCAGCATAGGCTTCTGAAAGATATACTTCAAAGGATCCATGCAGGAGATGAGATAAGTAGTATAGGATGAGAGATAGTGCTTCAACTTCTATGCTACCTAAGTTAGGTCACAACACGTCCTTTCAAGAAGAGTATACCTGGCCTCATATGTGGTGAACTTCTTGCTAAGATAATAAATAGCTTGCTTCTTTTTGCCTGTGACATCATGTTGACCCAGGACACAACCAAAAGAATTATCCATGAGTGATAAATATAAGATCAAAGGCCTTCCAGGATCCGGGGGTACCAGTACGGGTGGATTTGACAAATATCTTTTGATTCGATCGAACGCTTCCTAACATTCTTCAGTTCATTTTACCGCAGCACTCTTTTTCAGCAACTTGAATATGGGCTCACAAGTGGTTGTGAGTTGAGCAATAAACCTGCTAATGTAGTTCACTCTACCAAGCAAACTCATCACCTCCGTTCTATTCTTGGGCGGGGGTAAATCCTGAATGGCTTTGATTTTTGAGGGATCCAATTCAATTCCCCAACGGCTGACTACAAACCCCAACATCTTTCCAAATGGAACTCCAAATACATATTTTGCCGGGTTGAGTTTGAGATTATACCTGCGAAGCCTTTCAAAGAACTTTCTTAAATCCTTAACATGGTCGGCTTGACTTTTTGACTTGATAATCACATCGTCCACGTAGACCTCAATCTTCTTATGCATTATATCATGAAACATAGTGGTCATGGCTCTTATGTACATTGCTCCAGCATTCTTTAAACCGAACAGCATCACTCGATAACATTAAGTTCCCCATGGTGTGATAAAAAATGTCTTTTCGGCGTCTTCATCATCCATAATGATCTGGTGATATCCGGTATAGCAATCCACAAAAGAGGCAACCTCGTGTTTAGCATAGTTGTCTAACAAAATGTGGATGTTAGGCAGTGGAAAATTATCTTTCAGACTTGCTCTGTTCAAATCACGATAATCAACACACACTCAAATTTTACCATCTTTCTTTGGCACGGGAACAACATTGGATAACCACATGGGATAGAGAGCTACTCGAATTACTTTGGCTTTAAGTTGTTTCATGATTTTCTCTTTAATTTTAATACTTGCATCCATTTTAAACTTCCTCAACTTCTGTTTGACAGGAGGGAATGCGAGATCAGTTGGCAATTTGTGAGCCACTAATTCAGTGCTTAAACCCGGCATATCATCATAAGACCATGCAAAAATATCCTTATAATCCATTAATGCTTGAATCATTCCATCTTTTAGCTGTGGTAAAACATGTACACTGATTTTAGTTTCCCTAACATCTTCTTGATCCCCTAGATTTATTGGCTCAGTCTTATTCAAATTAGGATTCGGTTTGTCTTCAAACTGTTCCAACTCTTTGCTTATTTCTTCTAGTGCTTCTTCTTTATCATATTCCCCATCCTGCTTCATTACATCTTGATTAGTTTGGATTTTAAGGTCAGGCTGAAAATTCTGCATGCATGTCATGTCATTAGAATCGGCATAAAGAGAACTGTGTAAGAAAAGAAAAACAAAATATATTAGACATGAAACAAAAGGGACATTGCATTTCATTAAATAAAAAGATAGGAGGGTTTAAACATAGATGCCAACATAACATAAACAAACTAAAATCCAAATTACAACCCTAAAATAGCTCGGATAAACAGAAAGAAAAACAAAATAAACTACCAAAACTCCCTTCTGACGGGGAGAGGAGTGACTTCCTAATTATTTAGCCGGACAGCTGGACCTATGAATTGCACGTCTGCCATACTGGTACCTTCTCCTGCTTCGACCATATCAACTTCAATAAAAAGGTTTTGGAAGTCATCAATCAATTCAACTTCAAATTCCACATACTTCGTGACACCACTCTTAACAAATGATTCACTGAGTAGTGGCATTGGGCGAGGGAGTGACCATGTTTCCTTTTTCCTTCCCTTGGCTTTCTTCAGATCTTTAGCTATAGGCTCAAATCCCAGACCAAACATGCCCACGTTCTCACTCAGACATATGGGATGAACTATACCATGCAGAAACGCTCCCAAACCCTTTCCTGGCTCAAATTCGTATTTCTAAAGTTCACTCACCATCATGATAGCAGAAGACAATTGCGGTCCCGGTATAGCCTGCCATTCAAGGATACGATTCAATGGCACTGTATCAAAAATTTGATATACGAATGTCTCCTCTACGTTATTTGTTTCAATAAGAGACAAGGGAGAATCTTCACAGGCGGGCAAATCTCCTTCACCGTGAATAACTACTTCTTGCCTGTCATGCTCAAACTTAATCATTTGGTGCAGTGTAGATGCAACCGCCTTGGCCTTGTGGATCCACGGCCTTCCCAACAACAAATTGTAAGAGAATTCTACATTCAATACTTGAAACTCTATGGCGAACTCAACAGGCCCTATGGTCAACATTAGTTCTATTTCGCCAATGGAATTTGATTTTGCACTATCGAAAGCCCTAACACATACATTATTGGGCCTGATCCTGTCAGCACCAATACTGAACTTTTGCAAAGTAGAAATAGGAAAAATATTTGCACCTGAACCTCCATCAATCATAACGTGAGTGACGTAAAAATCTTCACACTTCACTGTAATGTAAAGGCCCCAGTTATGCCCTGTACCTTCAACAGGCAATTCATCGTCAGAAAAGCTGATCCGATTGACCTCAAAGATTTTTCCAACTATTTTCTCAAGTTGGTTGATTGTAATCTCCCTTGGAACATATGCTTCATTTAATACCTTCAGTAAAATATCACGATGCTCCTTGGAGTGCAACAGCAAAGATAAAACGGAAATTTGAGCAGGGGTTTTCTTCAACTGGTCTAATATTGAATACTCTGGCAATTTCATCTTTTTCAAAAATTCTTTGGCTTCTTCCTCGGTGATAGGCTTTTTGATAGATGACGGTCCACTCACCGTTGGCTTGGACTTTCTTAAGCTTTCAGGCACGAAGAATCTTCCTGACCTAGTCAAACCCCCTACCTCATCTATATCTTCCATAATTTTTTTCCCGTGATAGGTCATCACAGTCCGCCCATAATTCCAGGGAACCCTTTTTGTATCAACTATCGGAGGTTGGGTCACCGGTTTGAGGACAATAGGCGCTGCCAGTGCTCCTTTCACCATCAAGATGGGCTGACTCAGAGCTCCCACTACTGTCAACTTAGGTTTATCCTGACTTAAATCAACATACCTTTTGGTGCCTTGTACTGTGATCAGGGGTTTCTTTGGACTTTTTTGGGCTTTATCTTCTCTCATTCCTTCCCGGTTCAATGACAATGCTTTCAAAGACTCCCCTACATTCACCGATTTCTCCTCAATGGTCTGTATCTTGACAATAGGCTTATAACCCCTCAAATACTCTTTCCCATCATATATCAATTCTAACATATTGGCTTCAGCATGGGTTGGCAGTGGATTCTGGTTAATGTTTGGACCCTTCGGGGCCTGGACCAGCATCTGATTTGTGTCAATTAAATCTTGGATAGCTCTCTTTAAATGCCAGGATTTCTCGACATCATGGCCTGGCATATCAGAACAGTATGCACACCTTAAAGAATAATCGAGATTCCTCGGCGGTGAATTTGAAAGCCTTTCTTGAATTGGGCTTAAAACCTTCAACTTTCTCAACCTGTCAAACAAGCTAGCATATGACTCCCCAAGAGGTGTGAATTGATTTTTGACCACCTTATCTTTTTTATACTCGGGCATAGGCTAAAAACTGGTTCTGAAGGGGTTTTGGTAATTTGGTGGAGCGAATGGGCGATTTTGTGGAGCTTGGGCGCGCCACTGTAGGTAAGAAGGGGTTTGAGCATATGGCTGTGCGCTATATACTGGGTACGAGGGTGGTGGAATAGAGTATAAAGGGTTTTGTGAAGGGTAGTAATAGTGGGGAGGAATATATGGAGCTTGGGCGTAGACTTGGGCTTGGGATTGGGGATAGGGGCGAGGTGGTCTTTTGGGAAAGGAATGGGTTCCAGCTACGACAGTCGCCACATCCTCTTTCTTCTTTTTACCTCCAAATCCACCTTGAATCGCTTGTGTGGTGGCTTTTAATGCGGCAAAACTCACTATTCAGCCGGTCTTAATTCCGTCCTCTATCATCTTCCCCATTTTGAGGACTTTCATAAAAGACTTTCCCATTGCCGGAAGTAAATATTGAAAATAGGTCTCATCCTGCGCTTGAATGAAAACTTCTACCAACTTACTTTTTTTCATTGGAGGCTTTACCCTGGCGGCCTATTCACGCCACCTTATCGCATATTCCCTAAAACCTTCAGTGCTCTTTTTCTTCATGTTGACCAAGGATTTTTTTTCTGGAATCAGGTCGATGTTATACTAAAAATGTTGAACAAATTCAGAAGCCAAATCATCCCTGTTGTTCCATTTATCGATATCTCGATCGATAAACCATTCTGAGACCAGATCAGAAAGACTCTCGCCAAAGAAGGCCATGAACAATCTTTTTTTCCTCCTACAGCCCTCAACTGGTTGCAATAACGTCTCAAGTGTGCAACGGGATCACCGTGTCCTGCATACTTCTCAAACTTAGGCATCTTAAAACCGAGGGAAAGGTTGATGTCTGGGAACATGCAAAGATCTTTATAGGAAACACTCCTGATTTCTACCAGCTTTTGAGGGTAGCGAGGTCATTTTAACATCATCCTGATTTTTGTCTACACCTTTTTTTATCTACACTTATTATTATTATTATATTATTATATTTTTCGTATCCATCTCTGTTTTTTCTTTTCTCTCGTTATCTACCTTTATTTTATCATTCATTATGGCTTTTGTTTTTCTTTAAAAGAGGAAAAATAATGAAAAACAACGAAATAAAATGATTAGATCGAACCCAAAAGTAGGTTGCCTACGTATCATGTTGTATATGAATCAGATCTTGCGTAGTTCGGGCAGCATGTGCATAAACATTACCCACTTTTTTTTTGTGAAAACGAAAATAAACAAACCAAGGAAAGACGTAACATCATAACATTTAAGAAAAAAACAACAAAAATGTAAAAAAGTTTGGGACCACTTTAAAACTAAACAACAAATACAAAACAACATTATAGACCCCTAAGACGACATAGGTGAAATTACTAATAAAGACTCTAATACCAAAAACAACTTGAATTCGACTTAAAGAAGACACCACCCTATAATGACAGACACATAAAAGACTCAAACTGAGTAAAGATAAAAAGTGCTCTTTCAGACTGGTGTTCTACGTGATGACCCTGGCTGATATGGACTTGCCTCTGAAGTTCTCTTTCTCCCATTTAAACTTTGTAGCATATCTTGTAAAGACACCCTGATACCGGGGAAGAATCTTCGGGCCCGTATTCCTGCTTCATGAGGAGTGCACTTGGAAAGATTATTCTGACACCTTTCTACCGTCTTGAACAAATCTGCTAACTGAACTCTCAGTGTTTCCACTTTGGACCCTACACTTTCATCCTGATGGTCGTCTACTAAGCATTCTTCCTGTATTCTCCCTCTAAGCTACACTGGTAAGGGTTGACTGATACCCTGAGGGATAGATTGAAGCCAAACCCCATATCCTTGAGTGTAGCCCGGATTATCCAAACTTTCTTTGAGTGTGTCCAAACCCAGCTTTGTTCCATGCTTCCAAAACTGCTCATACTTGCTCTCACCTAAGGCTTGGTCCTTGAAGTACTCAACATTCTTCAGAAGATCCACTACTGGTGGCACATCCTGCAGCCTACCCAACTGGCGCATTACCCTAGAAGGACTGTATGGTCTAGTGCAATTGAGCCCTAACATAACTAAAGGGAGTTGCGTCTGACAACCCAACAATACTATCTTTGGGCGAAGCCACAGATAAGTCCACAAAATGTTATCCCTGGTTCTTGACTCAAGAAATTCAATCCAAGCGTCGACTCCCATGGGTAACGAGAATTTATCCAAACGCAACCTGGAGTCCATGGCTTTCACTCAATTGGGAATGCAACAATCTAACACGTCTGGTCTAACTAAAGAGGGCGCATGCAAATACTCCATCATCCATAACTGTAATATCAGGTTACTGCCCTCAAAAAATCTCCTTCCCCCCTTCACTTCGGTTAAACCCTTATATATTTCTGTTAAGATCATGGGTATGAGAGTGAACCTGCCCTTTTGATTAATGCCTTTGTCGTTTTGATCCTTATGAAATAGGGCCATCACCACAGATTTCAAACGGGTATTAATACATCTTTCTTCTAGTGGAAACACTAAAGTACCTAACAAAGTGAGGGTGAAGAATTCAAGACGCTTTCTCTCCCACTTCTCCTTAGTCACATGAAATTCATCCCAAAAGTAATAAAAACCTTCCGAGGGCCCGAATCTAGCGAACAAAAAGTCTAAGGAAACCCACGAATCACTTAAATAACCCAAACGCATACCCTTACTTTTAAACCACAAGACTGGAAAAATCTCACGCCAGTATGATTTCGTGCTCAGATCATATCCTTCTCGATATAGAGCAAATGCAACAAATCGGATATTTCTACCAAAGTAGGAGTCATTTCACATTCCCCAAACCTGAATACCAAACTACTCGGATCCCAAAAGGTCAACAAAGCCTCTATTAAATCTGAACGAGGGGTAACATGCAGAAGTTCCGTAAGATCACCTAATATTTTAATCAGTTTCTGCTGATCAACATAGTTAAACATTTTCCACCATTTGATTAACTTTTTAGGAACCTTGACAACCATCAGAACTCTAGACTTGGTGGACAAATCCATCCTATAATAACACACAAGACGTTATCTCAAAAATTTGACAGGAGTAGAAGATTCCCAATCCTTGGGATTTTTAACGCAAACATATTCGATGGGACAAACCACATCCATGACTCCAATTTGCCAAACAGAAGTACTGAGCAAAATCAGTCTACTTGGCAAACAACTCTAGATTATGGGGCGAGAGACCTAGGCTAATACTAAGACAAAGGCCAACACAAAGAATACCGAACCCACCGAGGGTTGCCTACGTATCTCCACCCAAGGGAAAGGAATCAGGTATGCGTAGTTCATCCAGATTGGACAATTAATGATTAACTAATAAATTTACCCTAACTTAAGAGACACTACCAAAAACAAACGAAAAAAAAACTTTTTGGATTTTCAGCTAAACACTGACACCACCAATCATAAAGAAAAAAAATTTTGGTATTTTTGTTTTTGACAAATAAGTAGAAAAGGCAAACAAAACTCTTTTTTTTTTTTTGAATTTACGGTACTTTGAGAAGACAAATGTAAAACGTAAAAAAAAATCTTTTTGAGTTTTTGGATCGTGAAGAACCAAAGCCATAAAGAATTCTAAAATAAACTACGACATTCCTCTCTTTTTTTTCATTCTTTTCGACTCACTTTTTCTATTTTTTTTTCTTTTTCATTTTTGCCTACGCACCTTACTCCTAACAATTTTTTTATTTTTTTTTCAAAAATCAGTCCGTCAAATGACCACGTTACCCTTTAAAATGTAGCAGTTAGTACGTAGGGATGCTTTAGAGGTGAGTCTCCTACAAAGGGCCATGTGGATCCCGCTAGGTCTCCGTATGATGCACATAAGCATGACCTAAAGGCTGACCTACGTTGTGGTTTACTAACAAGGCTATTCGGGGGAGCGTATGATCGATAGTGGTTGCTTTGCTTTCCACCGACTCCATAACACCGATGGCTCTCCCCTTAAATAAGGGTGACTCAACTAGAGGTTGTGTACAACACGTGTACTACGGACTTGTTGCAAAAAGAAGGTCGGGGGTGGACTCATGATGACAGATATAAAGCGGTAACACATAGGATAAATACTATAAACAAAGAGCACGAAAACGCACAAAAATGAAAATAACACAAACAATAACCACAAACAATGCTTATACACTCGCAATGCCAAACAAAGCCGATATGACTCAAAAAATAGCTCGAATTCTGAAAACTTATCATTGATTCCCCAGCAGAGTCGGCAGAGCTGTCGCACCCCTTTTATGTACTCCAAAAAATGTGGTTATAAATTAATGTTCGAAAGGGTTTTAATTATTAAGTGACAAGAAATGAAAATTTGCTTCGGAAAAGGATTATTTACATTTTTTACTCAGAGTCGCCACTTGACATAATCTGGTGTGCCAAGTCACCGTTAGATAATCCTTTCCAAAACCATTTGACTCTTTAAACTTGTTTACGAACAGAGACTCCGGCTAAGGAATTCTGTTGACCGTGGGGAAAGTGTTAGGCACCTCTCGATCCTGTGGTTCAACCACGGTCGCTTGATAGAGTGTATCGACTATTTTTGGCACTAAGAAATGTATAAACCGCACAAAAACATGCAAAATAATCAAACAAAACAAAACAATCCAAAATGTAAAGTCCAGTCCAATTATTACAATCCAAAATAAAAGGGACTGAAAGTAAACCTACGCTAATCCTAAACTAACGCTCTACCCGACGCCTCGGGCCTTCACCATGAATGTCCTCCAGGTACATGATACCTCAAGGCATTCCCCGGTATATAAATATATACAGATACTTCGGGGAATTCCCCAGCCAAATTATACAATTGAATTAAATACGATAAACTAGAAAGAAACATTCACACGCACATTCCAACATCCAACCAAAACATCAATCTTAAATTCTTGCCTACCCGAACCTATATTGCCTATCCATTTCAACCTAAACACGACCAATCATGTTCACAAATTTAAAATTTTATTCCGTACTAAACAGAACGACCAACAAACTAACATTAATCTAAAATCATTCTTTTTATCAATTTCTCGATCCCGCCCCGCTAACTTTATTTTTTATCAATCACATTACGCATATAATCATCACATCAGAACTTCAACAAAAATCCACCAATCATGGTTGTACCAACATAATCAAGACAATTCAACAAATCAAGGTAAAGAAAAAGGAAGTTAAGAAAGTGGACCTTTCGATAATCAATTTCAGTTGAATAATGATGTTAAAGAAGCCCGAATTTCGAATCCCGAATAGAAGATCTCAACGACCAGCCACCTCAATGCCACTTTCAACCAATTATTATTAGATTAAAGAGATAAAATCCACGCGAAAACCTCGAATCAAACTTCAGTCCAAACAAACCAACTCAAAGTAAAGATCAATAATCAACCCAAGGCCAATCCGAAACTTTTTGATGACTGCCCGCCAAACGCACCTAACTCAGAGCGACGCCAAGCAGTACGTGCACTGCTACAATGGATTTCAGTCGCTAGTTTGGTTTTCTCCGAGGGAATTGCTTCGACTGGTTTTGGACAAACAATAGAGACGACTTTCAGGTGGATTAGACCGGAGAATATCAAGAATTTTGGCAAATTATTCGCCGAAAAATCTCACCTAAGCTGTGGTTTTTCTCCTCTGTTTTACCTTCCCGATTTCAATCTTCTTCTTTCATCTCCCTCTCTCAGATTCTCTCTCTTATTCTCTCTTTTCTCATATCTCTCCCTCAATTTTTCCCTCTTTGTGTGTATTCTAGTGTGGGGTATGAATTGTAAAAGGAATCTGTGTTGTTTCCTTTGGTGAGGTCTACTAATGGAGAGGGGCGAGAGGATGAGTAGTTGACAGTGTGTGTATATTGAATATTTTTTGTTTCCAGTGGGTGTAGAATGTTGTAGTGAGTGGAATTCCTCTCCAAGCTCCCCAAAAAAATGGAATATGTATTTGAATATATGGTGCCTTCCTTGGGTTCAAAAACGTGTAAAAAGAGAGGGGGGTAGGGTAAGGTAATGGTAAGGTGGGGTAGAGTTTGTTAGGATAGGGTAGGTAGGTGTTGTTTTTTAATTGGAGGGATAAGGGTTAGGTGTCTATTTTTGTTTGGGTAGGCTGCTAGGATAAGACAAAATTAGTTAGGGGATTGTTATTTTTTTTGTCATTTTGTGGAGGGATTATCATGCAGGTGAGGGTACACGGTAGGATAACATAAAATGGGTAAAAGTGAATAAAAGTGAACTTTAAGAGGACAAAATCCCGTGTCTACAGTACCAATACCTGGGAAACTATTGATACTGTATATTACGGTACAAGAGAGGTAAGTTGGAGTGCTACTGGATCAAGAAAATAGTGAAGGCAAAGAAAACTCTCTTTACTATTTGAGAAGAATAATGATGTCGAATAAGCTAAAGTATTCTCCAATTGAAAAATTATGTTTGGCATTGGCCTTCTCAATTTAAAAGATGAAACACTACTTTCAAGATCATGTTTTCCGTCTTGTGTCTAGGGAAAATCCCATCAAGTTTGTAATTTCGAAACCAGTCCTTAGTGATCGACTTGCAAGATGGTACCTTCAATTTTAGCAGTTTGAGATTGTGTATATTCCCCAAAAGACTGTAAAGGGACAAACATTGGCTGACTTCTTAGCAAACCACCCGATACCTGATGATTGGGAACTGAAAAATGAACTTCCTGATGAAGATACAATGGTTATTGAAGCAAGATCCCCATGGAAGATATGCTTTAATGGTGTTGCACATTGAGATAGAGCTGGTGTTGGTGTGGTGTTCGTCGCTCCAGAAAAAGAGGTCATCCCATACTCGTTTACCCTAACAAATCGTTGCCCTAATAATGTTGTTGAATATAAATCTTTAATACTTAGACTTGAGATGGCAATTGACATGAAACAACTTCAATTATGTCTTTGGTGACTCTCAATTGGTGATCAAGCAGCTAAGCCTGAGCTACAACCATATCATGATTATGCACAGAAGTTGATGGGGTGGCTTGGAGAAGTAACCCTCCAATATATGCCAAGGAGAGAAAATAAGTAAGTTGATGCCCGAGCTACTTTAGCCTCAACCCTGACTCTTCCAAATCAGACACAAGTCACTATCCGCCAAGAATGGATGTACCACCAGCAACTGAGGATGAAGGAAATAAAGTTGAATACCTTGTTGCCTTATCTAAGCTAAAAAAAGAAGATTGGTGAAAACTTATCATTGATTACTTATGTTATGGTATACTTCCAGAGGACCCAAGGAGAAGGACAGACATTCGTCGTCGTGCACCTCGCTTCCTTTACTATAAAGACACACTATATCAAAGATCATTTGAAGGAGTACTATTATGGAGTCTGGGAGAGGAAGAAGCAATTCAAGCTTTGCAAAAAGCGTACTCAAGAGTTTATGGATCACACCAGTCTAGACCGAAGCTCTATTTTCACATTAAAAAAATGGGATATTATTGGCCAACAATGATAAAAGATTGCTTAGACTATGCTATAAGATGCAAAGCTTGTCAATTCCATGCGAATTTCATTCATCAACCTCCTGAAGTACTACACCCAACTATAGCATCTTGGTCCTCAATGCTTGGGGAATGGATGTTGTTGGTCCACTACCAAAATCTTTTGGTGGACACTTATACATCTTCGCCGCAACAGATTACTTCTCAAAATGGGCCAAAGCTGTAGCTCTCAAAGAATTAAAGAAAAAGAGTGTTGTAAATTTTATCCAAGTGAATATCATCTACCTCTTTGGAATTCCTCAATATATAATAACCAAAAATAGCAAGATCTTTGATAACAAATTAATGAATAGGATTTATGATCTCTTTGGCTTCAAGTAGCGCAAGTCCTCTAAGTACCATGCTGCTGCCAATGGTCTAGCCGAAGCATTCAATAAGACTTTATGCAATTTGTTGAAGAAAGTCGTCTCAAAATCCAAATGAGACTGGCATAAGCAAATGGAAGAAGCTTTATAGGTGTACAGGACAATGTATCATACACCAACACAAGCAACCCCATACCCACTCACTTTTGGAGTTAAAGCAGTCCTGCCACTTGAGCGCCAAATACCTTCTTTAATACTGGTTATTCAAGAAGGGCTAATGGATGAATAAAATTCTAAGTTGCATCTTGCAAAGTTAGAAGATCTTGATGAGAAGAGGTTGGAGGCTCAATAAAATCGTAAATGCTATCAAGCCCAGCTATCTCATTCTTTTAACAAAAGGGTTCGCTTGAGGTCCTTCCAAGTTGGAGATCAAGTACTTGTAGTAAGGAGACCCATTATCACTTCTCATAAGTCTGGGGCAAATTCACCCCAAAGTGGGATAGACCTTATGTCATACAAGAGGCATATTCAAATGGTGCTTACAAGCTTGTCGATGTAGATGGAATAAAAGTTGGTCCAATCAACACTAAGTTCTTAAAGAAGTACTATCCATAATGGGAGATAACACTCCTATCCCATAAGAGTATAAACTGTGTACGGCTCAAAAAAAATGAAAGTCCGCTAGATTAAAACCCTCAAAAGAGGCGGCCTAGACAAAATTTAGGAAAAAAACACTCATCTAGAACTACGTTGTGACTTGATCCTCTTCATTGAGGTATATGAGTGTAAAAAAAATACGTACCCCTGCTTGATCCTTCATATAAAAGTCAAGTCTACATACATCGTAATTAAGTTTTGGAATTATATCAAATACTTGTGGCTCAATTGGGGCAATCCATCAAAAGAAAAGGAAGCTCTTTCAATAGGATTTGGGATACCCAAAGCTTACAGTTAAGACATATATCTACCACATATGTAATTATCAATTATGAAGTCAAAAACTTTAATTCTTAAGGCTTTTAAATTGAAGTTGCAAGTCCAACTCAGTTGTGAGACAAAAATGCGAAGCCAATGAGCAACAAGTTTGGGAGAGAAAAAACCAGAGTTTAATACGACAATATCAATACGTCAAAATAAGCAAGAAATTCTTGGAGTTGAGATTCAAAAGAAATATTAAAATAAGTGTGCAATGTATAGAAAAAGAGTTTCCATTATAACTATTAGATCTGACTACTCAATAAAAAGGGTAAAGAAAAGCAACAAGAAGGTTTGAAGGAAGACATCTCCTAAGGTTAATATAAGTATAGCTTATAATGGACTAAATCTTTTAAAGCAGCCTCTAAGACTTGCTTATTCTTCTTCTCCACGACCTTTGAGGCTTTTTTCATTGCAAAAGAGACATTAGAACACTTGGAAAACTCTTCTTCAGTAGCTGAGACTTTGGATTCCATCTCTGTAGTTTCTTACTTGGCAGTATCTCGATGATCTTTTAACTTCTGCACCTTCTTTCTCGCCTTCTCAAGAGATTTACAGGCGGTAAAAACTTTCTCAAATTTCTCATCCCTCTCTCTCAATACAAGATCAAGATGTTCTTTGGCTTTTAAATATAGCTTTGACTCTTTAATTATTATAATTTTATCAACAAGGGGGGATCATGCTTAGTAGTAGGAAGTCACCAGCCCAAAGAAAGACCCTAATAAGTCCTTTAAAGGGGAAATATCTTCCTCTATCCCAATCATGTCATTGAGTATGACTTCAACATCATCTTGGATAGAAGAAGCACGATTCGAAGTAAGGGCTGCAAGTTTGGTGCGGATACTAGCCCAAGCCTTCATGATAAATTTCTTTTTAAGCTTTGGAACGACCTTCTTGCCATTAAAAATAGACATGGTTACAGCTGGTTGCCGGGGAAAGTTTGACTCTACATTTTCTTGGACTTTACCGCAAGGGTTAAAAGTAACCTCTTTGGATGACATAGGTAACTCTCTTGAGTCTGGACCTACTACAGACTCATTACTATCTTGTGGACCTTCCAAAACTTGGACATTGTCTAGCTACACACACAAAGAAAAAAAATAAACTTCACATGAGGGGTATATAAAGGCGATTTATATACTATGAAATAGGAGAGAGTTAAGTTGTTACCTTCTCAATGGCTGGCAGAGTCTTTAATGAACTAGCAAGAATCTCCACATGGAAGTTAGAATTTCCTTGCTTTGCCAAGGATGGTTTTACCTTCTTCCAACAACGATCTCCATAACTACTATCGGTCTCGTCTTGAGATGGTCGTTTATTGGAAGCCTGTTGAGTCAGGACAGGCAACTCCTCTTTCTGAGTTTCTACATGTGAAGGTCCCTTAACTTTGTATGGAATAACCACCTTAGATAAAAATGGGAGGATTAACCACAATTGGGACCTCCTCACCATGTTATTAAGGAGTACCAATAATAGGACCTACAGCATTCACAAAAGATTGCAAGTTAGCTTCAAGAAAGTTCCCATGAACTTTGTCCCACCTAGTTTTATACGCAGTAGAGGAGTGCTTTCGCACATTAGGTGTGGCTAAAGGAAAACTTGCCTTTGCCATAGATCCACGCAACACAAAAATATGATAAAATCTTAGTCCTTCATCAAGTTATGCACTGCGAATATCATTTGCTAAGCTACCAGGGAGAATTTGATAAAATTCAACTGAAGGCTAAATCGATGCGGCCTATATGACTCAAGAATGAATAAGTCTTCATACCTAAAAGGGAGAAAGTTAAAATGAAGGCTCATGAAGTAACATATCTATGAATCAGCTTCTTTATCATTATCCACAAAATAACAAATATTGGACTTATTCGGCATGGTAGAAGTCCAAGAATATTATCTCCTCGATAGATACACTTTCTGGCATGCTCTTCGTCAAAATATCTTGCAGCACCTTCTCCATAATATGCTACATTAATGGAATGGATAGTCCATTAGTTAGAGAAAAATGTGTGCTAAAATAGTAAGCAAGCCAACCATACACATAATGGATTGGAAAGGATACTTTGATGTGCTCAAGTTATGAACCTTTAGTAATCCTGTTTAAACCATTATAAATGCTTGACAAGATAGGAATGGCAAGAGTAAAAGTGTTCTTATTGGCTATCATAGCTACAATTCAAAAAGTTCCTGGACGAATGAAATTTCCATCCTTAGAAGGAAACACAAAGGTGCATAACCAACATGATAAAAATGTTGCCAAATATGTATCAACTCTATGTTCATACCCTACTCCAATTTTAGAAAATGTCATATCATCTGTGCTTGACCACTTTGCTACATTCGGAATAGTCCCAGTTGGGTTATGTTTTGACTTCAAGCGAACAGATTTTTTCTCTTTCCTCACTGGAGCTTCCTCATATCTCAAGACTCTTTTACACCGAAACTGTATCCACTTTCTTAGAGTAACTCTTGGATTATGACTCTCCTTATTGAAGATGCTGAAAGGCTAAAAATAAGAATTCACAGGTATGAGGGATGAATCTCTCATTCTTCACATCAACATCGTGAGCTCTTTAAATTCAGGCACTACTTCTTCATAAAGAAGACCTCCTATGGGTAGGCCCCTAATCTCATGTAAATCCCAAAGAGATATAGAGAGCTCTCCAATTGATGTCAGCAATGTGTTTGTCCTTAGGAACCATGCTTCAAGAAAGGCTTGCAATATGTTTGAACTTTGATCATAGGTAAATAAAGAAGCATAAACAGCATCATATACTTTTCCTGCCTTCAGAGTATGTTGACTTCTTGCCAAAATATCCTCAGCCCATTCCCAATATCCTTGAATATGATGAAATTCACCATCTATCTCAATGGCACTTCCCCAACGTATATCTCCCTAGAGTATTCGATGCCCTAGGCAGGGAAGGGTGCTCGCAATATTCAAATGACATTGGTTTGGATCCTAAAGAGTCCATACTTTAATGGATCGATTAGGGTCATGTTCAAAAGTCCAGTTCGGCATATGAAGAGAATTCACCAAGAGCAGCCATGGATCTACACACCTACTGACCAATGAAGTGTAAGTCAATAGCTTGGATAAAATTGTACCATTATCAGCCTCAATAAGAATATACTTGTTGTTGGAGGATGGAGAGGTATAGTCTTTAAAGCGAACCATTACTGCAATTTGCATAAACAAGGGAGGTTTAGTTAAAGACAAGTTGAAGTTGAACAAAATTCCTGTACAAACGATTGCATACAGAAAGTTCCTCTATATTGTGGCTTCATTCAAAGAAAAAAGGAAATTTCCACGATCTTGAAGTCAAATTGATCGGTTTTAGAATGTACGAAGGCAAAGTTAAACTCTCGCACCATAAGCCGATTGTTGCAAATCCACCATCTTGAAGCCAAATTGATTGGTCTTTAAGTGTATGGAAGCGAAGTTAAACTTTCGCACCCTAAGCCGATTGTTGCAAAGTCAGCATCTTGAAGTCAAATTGATCAGTCTTAGATTGTACGGAGGTGAAGTTAAACTCTCGCACCCTAAGTCGAATGCTGCACAGTTACCATCTTGAAGCTAAATTGGTCGGTCTTAGAGTGTACGGAGGCGAAGTTCAACTCTCGCACCCTAAGCCGATTGTTACAAAGACAGCATCTTGAAGTCAAATTGGTCGGTCTTAAAGTGTACGGAGGCAAATTTAAACTCTCACACCCTAAGCCGATTGTTGTATATTGCTATCTGTTTCAATCCCACAAAAAGAAAACAAGAAAAACAAAGGAGAAAAGAACAAGAAAGAAAGCAAAATCATTATACGGAAGACATTTACCTAGATATGGGTAGATGTTAACCGTCAAAATATGCGAGAAAGTCGTTGTCTTGGTTTAATAGACCTACTGGAAAGAAGAAGAAAAATCAAATGGTGAGGATTTTTCCCTTTTTCAGAACGTATGTTGCAGTGAAAAAGAAAAAATAATTAAATACTCACCAAACCAAAGGGAGAACTCTGAAGATGCCGGCCTCACCGAACGAAATTAACTAATGAGAAAATATGTTGAGCTCTAACTCTATTTATACAAGCATAGGGAGGCTGACCAATCAATAGTATAGGTAAATTAGGTGTCTGTTAATTGACTCCTAATTGGATTGGATAATAAAAGAGGGATTTTTCTCAATACAGAAGAACTGAGTGGCGGCAAATTCCCAAGGAATGGGGGCGGAATTATCCTAATCCTATTTGGAGACTTGTAAAAAAAGAGAAGGGAAAGGGAGTATGGGGCCCACAGATTAATGTCAAATATATACATGGTCTTGGCAGCATTTACCATTATTGGTTAAAAAATAAAATAAACTAAAGAGGTAAATCATTTATAGCAAATGAAATCCCTGGCAGTATTATATATATATATATATATATATATATATATAAAAATAGCTATATATATACATAAAATGTCAATAAGCAGGCACGTCTTCGACATGCCTGCTTATGCTGCTTGCTTCATCTGCTTCAATCGTTATTTTACTATATTATTCCTAATTAATTACTATAAGTTATTTAAGTATTTAAAAAATTGTAATATTAAATAAAAATATAAAATAATCGACATGCCTACTTGTGTTGCCTGTCTCAGTTGCTTCAATCGTAATTTGATTATATTACCCCAAATTAATTACTATAGGTTATTTAAGTATTAAAAAATTATAATATTTAATAAAAAATATAAAATTGATAAAAAATTAATAAATTAAATTTTAATTTTTAAATTAACTTGATGCCTATTTATGTTTTTTTCCACAAGTATTTTTTAAAGTAATTTTATTTTATCACTTCCAATTAGTTATTATAATTCATTTAAGACACGAGTTCTTCGATGCTTCAATCATGATTTTATTATACCACCCCCAATTAGTTATTACTAGCGCATTAGAAAATTAATAATATTTCATAAAATAGACACAAAATGATATGTCAACATAAATCATTTGATTGACTATCAAAATTATATTACTACCACATAAGTTAACTTTTGAAATTATATCAGTGTCACTTAAATTGAAATAGAAGAAATAGTAGTATAAATAACCATAATTAAAAATTAAAATTATTTTAATATTATATATTTGTGTCAGATAAATTGAGATTAAAAAAATAACATATCAATGTCTAGTATATATATTTAAGTGAATGAAGTGAAATGAAAAAGAATTGCATGGATATGGCTAAATGTATTGTTTTTATTCACACCAAATTTAATGTAATGGTCTGTTGATGCTTCAAACCTAGTCTACAAATATCTAAATATTTTGACTAGTTTAGAAGCAGGGGTCATTTGTGGGCGATGCAATTTTATTAAATTTAAATCCATACAAAATTTGGATTATATTAAATTCAAAATATATTAGTCCCAAATAAATATGACAGATTAAAATACTTAGATTAATTATTTAAGTCCAAAAATATATGGATTTAATTAAAGTCCAATTTTCATTGGGCTAACCCATTGATTTGGGCTACAAAATGAGGAGCCCACTTTGTTAAATCCAAGATATTGTCATATTCTAGATGCCGAAATAAGCGTCACGTGTCAAATGACATGGCATGCCAATTCAAGTGAATGAGCCAATAGGATCGTGTCACATGTCAAAATGATGCAGTAGACCCAATGAAATGAAAGCCCATAAAAGACGTCACGTCACTTGTATTTGATTGGTCAAAGGAAGTCCATCTTCATCATGATTTTTCCTTTCCACAACTATAAATAGAGGTCTCATAATTCAGAAAAGGGACCCCAGAACTCTAACAAGTAGCAAGAGAAAGCTCGTGGATCAAACGCCACAATTTCTCTAAAAAGCTCAAGCATTCAAATCAAGTTCATCAAGTTTCAAGATCAAGACCTCAATATTCAAAAACAAGCTCAAAAACCCTTGAATTCAAGCACAAGTCAAGATCAAGTCTCTCAAATCAACAAATCAAGTTCAAATTCGAGATCAAGCTTTAAACCCTTGAATTTATATTTGAAAAGGCGAATCAGAGAATTCATAGAAATTGTAACACTCGCATTGAAATTAATAAATTGATTGTTGCAATATATTTTTCTTGTCTCGATTATTTATTTTAAGATCGAAAATTTTATTTTCCAATACATAAATACTTTTTTGAATGAGAAAAAAAAATGGACGTGAGAGTAGAATTTTTTTCTACCAAGGAAAATCAAATTTGGTTCAAAATATTAGGTCATTAAAAATAAACATCTATTAGTATGTAATACTGTAATAGGCTTTGTATTATGGCAAAAAATAGGCAGTTATAGTCACCAGGTTTTTTATTTAGCCAAAAAAAAAAATAGGTAATTTGATGGATTCCTACTATAATTTAGTTTTCCTAAAATAACTTGAACTTTTTAATTTTAAAAATATTAGTTTTGTTAGGACTCCTACTACAATTTTACTTGCTTAAAATAGGCTTGTACTATGTGCGTTTTGTAATGTGGATACTCCTATTTAGATGTTTATCATCTGGACCCTTAAACCCACTAGAAAGTAATATTTTAAACACTTTTTTTGTGAGTGTAACACACTCACTCCACGTCAGTTGTCATGTCATATTCCACATCATTTTTATATATAAAAAATATTAAATATTAAAATAAATAAATAAATAAATAAAAAAACAAAACAGTCCCCCCCCCCTTCCTCTTGTTTCCCCTCTCTTCCCCTTTTTCTTTCTCTCTCCCTATTTCCTATTCTTCCTCTCTCTCTTTCTTCTTCTTCTTTTTCTACTCTCTCTTCTCCTTCTTATTTTCTTTATAAACCCCAGGTCAGTCAATATATTCTACCTCCAATGAACCAAAAAAGTAGTTAAAATTATTGGATTTTATAAAAAAAATTTCCATATGAATTCAAGACCCATAATACCCATTTTATATATTGATTGTTTTAGTTATTTGGTGTAAAAAATTTTATTTTTTTGGTAGCTGTGTTTTGATTATTTTTGCTAATAGGTGTGAAAATTTTGATTTTTTTCTACTTCAAATACACCATAAAAGCAGTTAAAATTGTTGGATTATAGATTTTTTTTTTCATTTGAAATCAAGATTTATAATACCCATTTTATATATTGGTTTTTTCAGTTATTGGGTGTGAAATTTTTTATTTATTGTTGCATGAATTGTATATTTTGATTATTTTAGCTAAAAGATGTTAAATGTTAGATTTTTTGTTAGCAATAATTGTTTAATTTTGATTATTTTAGCTAATAGGTGTGAAAGTTTTGACTTTTTTTTTCTACTTCCAATGCACCAAAAAGCATGTAAAATTGTTGGATTATAGAAAATAAATTGTAGATTTTTCTTATGAATTCAAGATTCATAATAACTATTTTGTAGATTGATTGTTTCAATTATTGGGTATAAAAAATTTGATTTTTTGTCGTTAGTAAATGTGTAATTTTGATTGTTTTGATGTCTTTATTAGGTAATTTTTATTTTTTTAATTTATTTTTAATTAATTTTTAAAAATCTATTTAAATTTTAAAAACTGTAGTTAGGGGATTTTTTAAATTTTTTGAATTATTTTAATATAAAATTAAACAAAAATTGACCTCCACTTGCATCCTAGGCTCGTGCCTATACACACTTTGTCCTATTCAGCCATTTTAATGCTACATAGGTCCGGTCAATAGTCAAAGAGTTTAAAATATTGCTTTTTAGTGAGTTCAAGGGTCCAAATGACAAACATGTAAGTATGAGTATTCACATTACAAAACGGACATAGTACAAAGGTCCACTGAACCATTTGGCCATTAAAATAAGGTAAGTCTTGGTGCTTTGAGCTGTAGGTAACAACAAAAAAGTTTGAAAATGAAGTGTAGGTGACACAAGTCTTAATAATTGAGTAAAAGTGACAATTACTTTACTATGGATTAAGAAAGTTGTGAAAATTATAAAATAATCCATAAATTTTTAGATTTATACTTTGATCCAAATGTTAGTTATAATATAACGAGAAACAGAAGACTCTCTTCTCGCCCATTGTTGTTTTTTCTCTCTTTGCAATTCTTGTTGTTCATTGTTGCAGCTGCTTTATTCATTATTTTCTGCTTCATTATCATCATCTTCCACTTCATTATCATCATCATTTTCTTCTTCTTCTTCTTGTCGGTCATTGTTGTTGTTTTTACCACTGTACTTGATCAATTTTTTAGGTGAAATTTTATTTCGCATATCACTCTGCACTTTGGCATTACTTTATAGGTGACTTTAGTAAGTAAAATTATGATTTTTAGTTGAATTTGTCATCTGGGTACACTGTTACTGTTGTTTTTCAACAATGGATAGAACTCGTTCATGAATACAATATAAGAGCCCACAATTTAAATGGATGACTAAGTTTGTTGCAACAGATACATATTCTGTTGCAACAGAAGACTCATATATTAGATTCATGTTTATGGTTCTTTAGTGCTCGTAACATAAATCAAACACATGTTAATTTACTGCAATAGATGTGTTATCTGGTGCAACAGATCTTTATTCTGTCACAACACAACTCCTACCACAAACCCAATAGATAACCCATATGTTTCAACTCTTGCTATTGATACTGAATTCAAATTATTTTTTAATCGTTGACATGTTTGTTGATAATAAAAATAGACAGAATGAAAAATTAAATAAGAATTAAAATGTCAAAGTCAATCAAACATAAATTTTTTAATAAATAAGAATACATAGGCTAAAAAAATTGCCTTCACAAGATAGGGGGTTAAGGTCTGGAGATACACCACCCTCCCCAAATCCCACTTGTGGGATTATATTATACCAGGTATGTTGTAGTTTTTATTTTCGTATTTTTATTTGATCAACATTAATAATTTACAAAGTGCTTAATTAATATGATCTAATAGAGATTTATACTTGAGTATTAATGTATGTATTGGGTCAAGTTTTAAGTTTTAATTCTTTCTATTGCCACTGGATTTAAATTATTCCTTAATCGTCGACATGTTTGTTGAGAAGAAGAAATAGACATAATGAAAAATAAATAAGAATTAAAACATCAAAGTCGATCAAACATAAATTTTTTATTAAATAAAAATACATAGGCTAAAAGAAAAAAAATTTAATTATTATTATCATCATTATTGCCAACTGACCAATCTTTAACCAGCATCAGCAGTGCCCTCCTCAGCCTTCAGATCTCCCAGAGTATCCTGGCTCTCATTGCAGATAATTTTCATTAAAGGTCATGAACCTGAGTTTGAAGCTTCCGCATGGTGTCTTAGCAACGTCTCACACTGGATCAGCCATATCTAGAACACAAATGAATTAACAAATACCATTAAAAAAAAGTACAGAAAAGAATCTGAATGTAATACAACGTACACTATCAATTGGGTATATTTACACAAAAAGCAAGATAAAAACTTACCTGAGTTAGAAAAGAGAAAGTGGTTGAAGGTGTAATATGAAAGACAAGATGCAAGAAATAAATTTAGTAGAATGAACGAGTAAGGAGAGACCTATTTATAGAGGATTGAACTTGAATGAGTTAAGCAAAAAGGCACGACTGTTCACCTCCATTTATTAATTGCATACAAAGTGGTGACTGTTCCATTACTTTGAAAAGTTATGACTTAATTAAATGAAGTTGTTGACTGACTTTTTGATTATTGTGATAATTCATGACTTATAAGCTTATTATTATAATTAGTTCTTTTCACTAATCATTTTTATTGAGTTGTGGCAACAGATTCTACATTTGTTGCATTAGATAACACATATGCGACAGCAGATATACCATCTGTTACGTCAAATAATCCATCTATGACAACATATACACCATCTGTTTCATCAAATAATCCATCTGTGACAACATATATACCATTTATTGCAGTAAATCGACAACCTGTTGCATCAGATAATCTATCTGTTGCAATATATAATCTATTTTTTTAATAATCATCACATCCTTAATCTAATTTTTTTATTATATAAATTTAAAAAACAGATTTAAAAACAAAAATGGCAAAAAGTCATTACTTGTCACCTATTTTATATTAACATTAATTATTTAAATTAAATGATATTTTTTTACTGTTATAAATTTTGTTTATCATTTATTTCCGTATTGTTTTCTGTGAAAAGAAATGACTTAATTAAATGAAGCTGGTGAGTTTTTACAAAAAGTCACGACTGTTCACCTTTTTTTAACAATCATCATATACCTTAATCCAATCGTGTGAATTTTTTATTATATAATAAATAAATAATTTAAAAACAAAAATAGCAAAAATTCACGGCCAGTTATTAAAATTAAATAACCGTTCTTTTACGATTATAAATTATGTTTAGCATTTATTTCTTTATTATTTATTTACGAACTATTTTTCATATTAAACAATTGAAAAATCATGACTTTCACCCTCAATAACAATAATAACTCTTTTTTATTAATAACTGTCTATTGCAACATATGATCCATCTGTCGCAACGGATTAACCATCTGTTGCAACATATGATTCATCCGTTGCCACAAATGCTCAATCCTTACCTCCAACGGCCGACATAAATAAGGAATAGAAAAAATGAAAAGTAAATATTAAATAAGAATTATAAATCCAAAGTCGACCAAACATAGACTTTTGAATCCATTATATACAAATATATACAGTAAAAAAAAAA
Organism: Capsicum annuum; assembly: GCF_002878395.1. Lineage (NCBI taxonomy): Eukaryota > Viridiplantae > Streptophyta > Magnoliopsida > Solanales > Solanaceae > Capsicum > Capsicum annuum. Next base: position 34,451 of record NW_025890065.1, on the reverse strand, counting down.
TATATCCTTGGGTAGATTCGATATAATAAAAGAAAAAACATAACCTAATTATTATTATTATCATTATTGTCAACCGACCCATCATCCGGCAGCAGCAGGACCATCCTCAGCCTTGCTTTCATGTCGCCTAACTCCCACCAGAGTTCATGAATCTGTCTTTCAAGTTTCCGCAAGGAGTCGCACAAAATAACCTTGTCCAAATCCGGATCAGCCATATCTAGAAGTGGAGTTATGTATAAATGCATCCCTTAATTAAATAAAACCAGTGACTTTTCGAATATGTAAAATAAAAAAACTGATCTAAATACAACATTTTATCTTTTATTATATTTCAAAATGAAAAGAGAATTTCTTTAAAATAAATCTAACAGATGGGTAATCTGTTGCAAAATATATTATATCTGTTTGAAAATTAACAACATAGTGACAATCTGTTGCAATAGATGAATTTATCTGCTTGATTTTTCCAATAAATAAGTCATATATTACAACAAATTGATCATCTGTCGTAATAGATATCTATAATTATTTGATAATTTTAACAGATATGTCATCTATTGCAACAAGTTAGTCATCTGTTTATTCAAATCAAGCCATAGATAGGCTAGGAAGAATAAGGTGCGTGCAGATGGATGGATCCACTTTCATGTGTGGGAGTAATGTATTACTGATAAGGTCATCGGTACAACACACATAAAGTACAATGATTTTGTGAATGCAATTTTTAACCGATTAGGCAGTAATAATCCAAACAAGACCCTGCATTGTATATTTTAGTTTGATAGGTTCGAATTTATGAGGCTGAGGGGCCTATAAAGATGTGTCGATACTCTATTACGAATTAATGATGGTTGTTGCACATGTTTATGTGTGTCAAGTCTTGAAAAGGGATCAATATTTGGTATCATTGTAGAGATCCAATAGCTATTGGACTTAACTTTAAGTGTGCATTGGATTCTGAGAAGGCTTTCGAAGCATAGAACTGCATCAAACAAGAATGGAATACCAATAGAAATTCCCCTCGTCCAAATTTATATGGAAGGATTGTTCAAGAAGATGATTATACACCAAAAGGAGCTGTAGGAGAATAATTACGAGGGGAAAAGGGAGTTGATAAAAACCTATATCATCTAAGAGCTAATTGAAGAGGAAAACACAGGGAAGCATGGAACTTCTATCTAATCTGTCCGATGTAGCTGAATTAGAACATAAGAAATCTGAATCAAGTGCAAATATAAAAGTGTATTCAGTACTGAAAATCCGTCTGTTGTATCTCTGAAAGAAAATTAGTATAGCTGGGCACTTTGTTGGGGAGCTGCGACTAGGTAGCGTGGTCGGAATAATCACCTACATAGAAAATAGCAGAACATAAAGAAAGCAGCTTTGCAAGCACCGAGGGTTGAAATGATGTACCGTAAGTAAATAAAACTTGGCCCAAGAACAGCTACATTTTAAATAAGCAATCTAAGCGAAAATGGCAATTTCTGAATTTTAAATTGCATCCCATGCCTTCTTGTTTGTAGTTTCGATTAGGTTCACTGCTATTGACCTGATCGGAACCACAAACAAGATTATCATTACTTCCTTAGCAATATGGATATAATTTATTATGCTTTCTTACCCTTGCATGCTTTCAATATATCTTGGAGAAGATCATATGCTTGCTGTAGTATGTGAATCCCGATAATTTTTAAGATTGCCTCCAGTTTGCTGATTCTGTATTCAATATTTTCATTGTCGTCTTTAAGGTCAACGTAGAGTTCTTAGTCTTTTGTGAGTTGTTAAATTAGGGAGGAACACTTTCCTAGAAGTTGTGGCATTGAAAAAGGCCTTCAGAAGGCTTTCTGAAGTCTTTTTTCAGAAGGATTAAATGATACATGGAGGGTCACTATGTTTGTTTTAGGTCAACGTCTTGATGCACACTCGATCAGTGATCCCAACAGTTGAACAACTAACTTTCTTGAGTGTTGTTCAATGCAGCTTGTTCAACCAACCTTCAAGGATTTGATAGGCTATCGTTTAGGCTATCCTTAGAAGGTTGGTAGAACAAGCTGCATTGAACAATGCTTGAGAAAGTGAGTTGTTCAACTGGTGGGGCCACTGCTTGAGTGTGTATCAAGACGTTAACCTAAAAGAAATATAGCGACCCTCCATATATCATTTAAGTCTTCCAAAGAAAGACTTCTGGAAGCATTCTAAAGGCCTTTTACAATACCATAGCTTCAAAGAAAGTGTTCATCCCTTACTGACCAGCTCATAAAAGACAGAGAACTCTATACTGACCTCAAAGACGACAATGACAAGATTGAATGCCGAATCAGCAAGCTGGAGGCAAGCTTGAAAATTATCGAGATTCACATACTACAGCAAACATCTGATCTTCTCCAAGATATGTTGAAAGCATGCTAAGGCAAGAAAACACAATCAATTATATCCATATTGCTAATGAAATAATGCTACTCAATCTTATTTATGATTCTGATCAGGTAAATAGTAGTAGACCTAATCGAAACCACAAACAAGAAGCATGGGATGCAATTTAAAATTCAAAAATTGTTGCCTTCTCTTAGATTGCTTATTTTAAATGCAGTTGTTCTTGGGCCAAGTTTTCTTTACTTACGGTACATCATTTCAACCCTTGTTTTCTGTAAAGCTGCTTTCTTTATGTTCTGTTATTTTTAATATAGGTGATCATCCCGACCATGCTGCCTAGTCGCAGCTCCCGAGCAAAGCGGCCAGCTGCACTAATTTTCTTTTAGAGATACAATAGATGAATTTTCAATACTGAATACACTTTCATATTAGCACTTGATTCAGATTTCTCATGTACTAATTCAGCTACATAGTCCAGATTAGCTAGAAGTTCCTTGGTACCCTATGTTTTCCACTTTAATTAGCTCTTAGATGATATAAGCTTTCATCAACTCCCCCTTTCCCTCATAAGTATTCTCCTACGGCTCCTTTTGGCATATAACCATCACCCTGAACAACCCAACCATATAAATTTGGGGTAAGGCAATAAATATATTTATTTTTGTTCCTGGTTGAAGCAATGGGAGGCTTCAAAGGCCATCTCAGAGCCCAATGCACCTTGAAAATTAGTCTAATCGCTATCGAATCTTTTTACAATGCCACAAAAACTTGATCACTTTACAAAGCTTAACACATAGACACGAAAACAGCACGACCCCTTTTCAGAGTCCATCCTACAGTCGAATGCACCCTGAGAGTTACAAATGCAAATGTCTGTTGAAAATTTCCAACAGCTCACTTTTAAAACTAAATCTAGAGAATACAACTTTATAAGAACTACAATATGGTCCCTTTTTATATTTATTAATTTTTCAAACATTGATTAAAATCATTTAATAAATTCAAAAACTTTTTTCTCTCCTCAAATCCTCTTCTTCTCCGAATTTTTCTTGATATTTTTCGAGAAAAAAAGTTTGGGGCGACTCTTGCTTTCCAAGTCAAAATTTTTCAGTTTTCCTTACTCAGGTAAGTTTAATCTTCCTCCTCATTCAGTTTAGATCCATTTTAGTATATTTTTTTATTTCTCTTTGTGTTGGAGTTTTTTTAGTCAAAATTTGAGTTTTTTTAGTTAACATTGTCGATTCTGCATGTTTAATCGTGTTTTACTTTGGATAATGACTAAAAATATTTTGTATTTATATTGCGTATTGATTTTAAATTTATTGTACTGAATTGGACCCATTTGAATGGTGTTCTTGATGTTGTGAATTGCATTGCCAATATGTGGAGAAGTTGGAGCTTGATTTGCATGTTTGATCCGAGGTAGTTTCCCATTTTCCTTAATAGACCAGTGGTCGATAGATCGACCACTGCAGATTTATTTTGTCTCCATTTTCCCATTTTTATTAATAGATCAGTGGTCGATAAATCGACCACTACATATTCATTTTTAGTTGTAGTTCATAAATGGTGAGAGTTCATAGAGAAGTTAAAAGGCCTGCTTCTAGTGCTGTCACACCCCTTTTTAACCAAAAAGAATTCATTTTAAGTTTGAAAGGATTTTTATTATTAAGTGACAAAAAGATAAAAATTTTGTTCTGAAAAGGATCTTTTACAATTAAATTCAGAGTCGCCACTTGACATAAATCCGGTGTGTCAAGTCACCTTTGGAAAATCTTTTTTCAAAATAATTTGACTCTTTAAACTGATTTGCGAACAAAGATTCCGGCTAAGAAATTATATTGACCGAGGGGAAGGTGTTAGTCACCCCTTGATCCCGTGGCTTGGCCACGGTCGCTTGGTGGTGTATTTCGTCTATTTTTTGCACTACGAATGTATAAACCACATAAAACACGCATAATTAAACAAACAAAACAAATCCCAAAAATATAATGTCCAATCCAATTATACAGTCCTAAAATAGAAAAAATATGAGAATGCAAACCTACACTAATCCTAAACTATGCTCCAATATTTTACCTGACGCCTTGGGCCTTGATCACGAACCTCCTTCGAAAACATAATACGTCGGGGCATTCCTCGGTGAATAAGCACATGAAACCTCGGGGCATTCCCTGGCCAAATGAATATATTTGAATCAAGTACGATAAACTAGAAAACATTCAACACACATTTCACATTCAAACATTCAACAAAAACAACATTCCTAAATTTGCCTACCCGAGCCTACCATTTTGCCTATTCATTTCAATTTATCACAATTCCAACACGTTCAATGTCATCCATACAACAAAATTAATCGATATTTATTTTTATATCAATTTCCAACATCCAACCCCAAATTACATTTAAACATACGACTTCCACGAGATAATTATCCATGCCTTCACACCAAAACTCATATGACGATCAATTGTTTGACATTAAATCATCACAAAATCTCACAATCATAATCAACAAACACATAATCAGAGCTAATTAAATAAATTAGGATAAAGAAGATGAAGAACGAGAGTAGAGAATTGGACCTTTCAGGTATTTCTGAGTGAATTATAAAGATAATAAAGTCGTTTCGGAACCTCAAGGAATACCGCAACTCAACTATAAGCCCACTCCAACATGATAATCTTCGAAACTCGATTCGAACACAAAACCCATGAAGGAAAATGAATAACACTCAGCTTGGTATCAAGAAATGAAGACCCGAAATAGATCACGACGAATCCACTGAGATAAACAAAACCTAAATCCAAATACAGTACCAGCGTTAAATTGTTTTCGGACTCATGGATCTACTGCTACTCACTTGTTTTTTATGGTATCACCTGAAAATTGGAAAGAAACAATGCGATATGTTGGGGTTTTCAGAACGGGTGGGTTAATTCAAATAGTTGGTGCTAATTCTGGCGAGAATCTCGCCGGAACACTCAAAAATTAATCTCCCTCTCTGATTTTCGCACTCTCGATCCTCTACTGCATCTCTCTCTTTCTTCATTTCTCGATCATACAATTTCTTTGTTGTTTTCTTTCTCTAGTGACTGTGCGTGTGATTTTCTTGTGAATATTTTATTTGTCGTCTATTTATCCGTGTGTAGTGTGTGAATTATTGTTTAGAGAAAAATAAAAAATGGAGGGTCTCTGTATTCAATGGAAATTTTCCCTTGTTTTTCCTGTGTAGTCTCTATTCCCTCTGTTACTATGGATGTGCGCATCTCTATCCAAAATGGAAATTCTCCCCCCCCCCCCCCCCCCCCCCAAAAAAAATATAGTGTCTATGTATGTATGATAAAATGAAAACAAAAAATGGTGGGGTCAATGTGGGAGATATAATGTGTATATCTTCCTTATTCTATTCCGTTATGGGAAAACAAAGGGAAAACGTGAAGGAAAGGGGGCTGAGGTGACTTGGGCTGAGGTATGAGAGATTGGATTAGGGTGGTGAGGTTAGGATGAGATAAAATTAGTTAGAGGGGTTGTTATTTTGTTGGAGAGTTTGTTATTTTATTATTTTATGGAGGGATAATTACATGGGGTTGGGTACGTCGTAAGACGAGGGTGAAAATGGGTAAATTGGGTTTTCGGGAGGGACTAAATTGGGTGTCTACATCATGCCTCTTTTTGGTTGTAAGCACATAGTGTTTTCAGACAAAAATTTAGATAACGAGACCAAATTTTGACCCGACCATTATTCAAGGAAAGAAATAGAAGAAAGAAGGACAACTAAGTTGGAGAGTCGAGTGAGGTTCTGTCGAGGTTCTGATCCGCGGCTTTGTCATTACATCAAAATGATAATTCAAGGTAAAAAATAAATGAAATTACAAAAGTCCTATTTATGCAACTTTCCTTGACTCTCGACTTGCTATTTAATCACCTTATTCTTCAGGCGGGCTCCTGACTTGTAATTTCTTCAACTTGTTGCTTGGTTTTCAATTTTTTTACCCTGTTCTCCAGGTGTGCTCCTGACTTAATATTTTTTAATTTGTTGATTTTCTATTTCTTCACCTTATATCTTCACTTTCAGCTTTTTCACCTTGTTGCTTGACTTTCATTTATTTTCCATGTTCTTCAGGCAGTCTCCTAAAATAACATCAAAACTAAAAAGAAAATTATCCCAAACAAACCATTTTCCAAAAAGTAAAGTTCCAAACAACCAGAATTAAATTTTGCCCAGTTTATCATCAGAGGACTTTAATGAATATCAAATCCAATCATAATTACTTGTATGTTGCAATGATGATTCAAGACTATGACCAAGAAATACATCTCTTGAGAGTAAAATTAAATGACCAAGACTAGGAAGTGCATCTCGTAAGAATTAAACTGAGGAATTCCAACTAAAAAGTGCATCTTCTAGAGTAAAGGTTCAAATTAGGAAGTGTGCCACCTGACAAATGAAACTGACAAGGAAGTGCGTCTCCTAAGGGTTAAGTGCAATGATTCAACTAGAAAGTACATCTTCTAGGAATCAAGGGGATTAACTCGACTAGGAAGTGCATCTTCTAGGAATCAAGGGGAATGACTCGACCAAGAAGTACATCTTCTAGGAATCAAGGGGAATGACTCGACTAAGAAGTACATCTTCTAGGAATCAAGGGGAATAACTCGACCAGGAAGTACATCATATAGGAATCAAGACTTAAGTTAGGGAGTGCATCACCTAACTAGTAAAATTTGAATTACCCAATCAAGGAAGTGCGTTTTCTTACCAATGTCGCTTGAACTACCAAAATAAGTAAGTGCATCTCCTTGCCAATACCACTTGATTTACCTAAACAAGGAAGTGTGTCTCCTTGCCAATGCCACTTGATTTACCCAAACAAGGAAGTATGTATCCTTACAAATGTCGCTTGAATTACCCAAACATGGAAGTTTGTCTCCTTACAAATGCTGCTTGAATTAACAAAACAAGGAAATGTATTTCCTTATAAATGTTGCTTGAATTATCCAAACAAGGAAGTGCGTCTCCTCGCAAATGCAGCTTGAATTACCCAAACAAAAAAATGTCTCCTCACAAATATTGCTTGAATTTCCCAAAAAAGAAGTATGTCTCATTATAAATATTGCTTGAATTATCCAAACAAGTAAGTGCGTCTCCTTACCAATGCTACTTGAATTACCCAAACAAGGAAGTGTGTCTCCTCATAAATATCGCTTGAATTACCAAACAAAGAAATGTGTCTCCTTACAAATTCCACTTAAATTACCCAAACAAGGAAGTGCATCTCCTAAAAAATGTCTTTTGAATTACTCAAACAAGAAAGTGTATCTCCTAACCAATGTCTTTTGAATTACCCAAACAAGGAAGTGTGTCTCCTAACAAATGTCACTTGAATGGCCCAGCCAAGGAAATGTGTCTCCTTACAAATGTTACTTTAATTACCCAGCCAAGGAAATGTATCTCCTAAGGGTTAAGTGGAAGGACTTAACTAGAAAGCGACTTCTAGGAGTGCATCTCCTAGGGGTTGCATAGAAGGACTCGACCAAAAAGTACATCTTCTAGGAGTAAAGGCTTAAGTTCAAAAGTATGTCACCTAACAAGCCAAAACTTAAACTACCCTAACAAGGAAGTGTGTCTCCTAAGGGTTAAGTGGAAGGCTCAACTAGAAAGTGCGACTTCTAGGAGTGAAGGTTCAATTTAGGAAGTGCATCACCTAATAAATGAACTTGAATTACCTGGACAAGGAAGTGTGTCTCCTAGAGATATTGAATTATGAGTTTTACCACGGTTTTGATTACCAAAATTGTGCAGCAATATTGCCTTTTGCATTTGTAGAAGTGAGAAATTATGAACTTTAATGTTTAGGCTCTGAAATCCTTGATCTGAATGTAACATGTGTTCCTATTTCATACAAAGAAAACTTGTGAGTTTAAAAATATGGTGGCTGGCTTATGTCTTTAGCTTTTTCGGCAATTGTTCTTTCCCTCATCACATTTAACCTTTCTTCCAACCATTAGCATATATCACTACTTGCTACACCATTGACCCAAACTCAGATTATTAAGAGTGACTGTAAAACAAATATAGCATCTCTTCTTTGCCATGTTTCTTCAGATAAACTCTTTAAACCTTGATATTTTCATGAGTTACCAGGCTTGTCTGCTGATAAAATATTTTGCATGCCTTATTCGGCTCACAGGCATGTCTCTTTCATATACTGGCTTTTGTCTTGCTTTGTGCAATTGAAGAAGCTGGTAACCAGTTTTGAACTCTTTTCTTACTTGTTTTGACATAGACTTGACTCAAAGACAAAAGAAAAATGATAATGATTTTCATTTGAATAACTGACTCAAGAAAATAAAATAAAAATAAAGAGAACAAAGAAAAGACAATGAATGTCCCCATTTGAATCAAAGAAATGAAAAATTTATTTAAAAATGATAGTCAACTCTAGTGATTATGCCATGCATTTTGGATTAAGATGCCTGATCTTTTCACCCAAACTTTCACCAAGTGTTGTTGAGTTAATGGCTATGAAGCTGAGTTGTTTTCTTAGGTTAATTGCATTTAAGACCTTATTTAACTAGTAACACTTTGAAGGGTTTTCGCCAATAAGCCTCTATCATTTTCTCTCAACTCACCATCACCTTATGATGTTCGTAAGGGTTTTTTACCAATGAGACTCTTATTTTTATTTCTCTCAACTCACAGTCGCCTTATAGTGCCTGTTAGAGTTTTCACCAATAAGACTCTCTCATTTTTATCTCTCTCAACTTACAATCATCTTACAGTGCCCGTGAGGGTTTTTACTAATAATACTCTTATTTTTATCCCTCTCCTGATTCCTTATGCCAAGAAAGAAAAGTAGTTCCCACATTGCATTATCATATGCATTGCATTCTTATCCTTAACATTCTCAAAGATTGATCTGAAGGTTTTTCTTTTGTTGTAACTTGAATTTTGGATAAGGTTAGAAAGAAAGGATGGCATGGGGTCCAAACGACACTTGAAGTAGGGTAGGACTTATAACCTTTGGAATCGACTCAAACAATAAGGATTAAATCATACCCCAGTTCATTTTGGCTGGGTGACTCTAAATAATTAATTTGGTTGTACCGAGCCCTGAGTAGGGCAGCCTACGTATTTCACTCCCAAGAGATGAGAATCAAGTCGTACATAGTTCCGACAGTTTGTTCTTTCTTTTGATATAATTTTTCTTTCTTTTATTTTATTGGCTCTTTTCTCTTTTGGATTATTTTTTTCTGACTCTATTTTTCTTGACACTTTTCTTTTCTTTCTTTTTGGACACATTTTTGTCTATTTTTTGACATTTTGCTGACTTTATTTTTTACTCGACACTTTTCTTGGATGTTGCTGACTCTATCCTGATTCAAAAAAAGGGGTACGAAAGAAAATAGAACTAAGGCTCAAATAGGGTAAACAAAGAATGACACAATGTTTGGATAGCAGAATAAAATGCCTTCATCCTATCAATCCTTGAAAATGCAAGCACATATCATGTAATATGAAATGAAAAATAAAGATCACTTGCGACACTTTAACAATACTAACTTTAACTGAGTATGTGTGCCACTTCTTCTCCTTCTATACTTGTCCAACATACAACTCCACCTTTGTTATGCATCCCTCACATCGAATGATTCATGATTTTATGGAGTTGATTTTCTTTTTGTTCCTCTTGATATAGGATCACTCAGCCACTGTTTGACCTAATTGAGATATGTCATTCAATTGATAGCCAAGTTATTCTTGTGATTCTCAATATAATTGCCTTAATTTTCAAAGAAGGATTCAACTTGTCACCAAATGTCTCAACACTCTACCTATTTCTCAGATGCTTTTTC